>NC_057731.1:24023764-24031140 GCF_004010195.1 Chiloscyllium plagiosum | reverse complement strand
CATTTACATAAATGATTTGGATGCGAGCATAAGAGGTACAGTTAGTAAGTTTGCAGATGACACCAAAATTGGATGTGTAGTGGACAGCGAAGAGGGTTGCCTCAGTTTATAACAGGATCTGGACCAGATGGGCCAATAGGCTGAGAAGTGGCAGATGGAGTTTAATTCAGATAAATGCGCGGTGCGGCATTTTGGGAAATCAAATCTTAGCAGGACTTATACAATTAATGGTAAGGTCCTAGGTAGTGTTGCTGAACAAAGAGACCTTGGAGTGCAGGTTCATAGCTCCTTGAAAGTGGAGTTGCAGATAGATAGGATAGTGAAGAAGGCGTTTGGTATGCTTTCCTTTATTGGTCAGAGTTTTGAGTACAGGAGTTGGGAGGTCATGTTGCGGCTGTACAGGACATTGGTTAGGCCACTGTTAGAATATTGCAGGCAATTCTGGTCTCATTCCTGTCGGAAAGATGTGAAACTTGAAAGGGTTCAGAAAAGATTTACAAGGATGTTGCCAGGGTTGGAGGATTTGAGCTATCGGGAGAGGCTGAACAGGCTGGGGCTGTTTTCCCTCGAGCGTCGGACGCTGAGGGGTGACCTTATAGAGGTTTACAAAATTATGAGGGGCATGGAATAGATAAATAGACAAATTATTTTCTCTCCGGCTGGGGAGTCAAGAACTAGAGGGCATAGTTTTAGGGTGAGAGGGGAAAGATATAAAAAAGACCTAAGGGGCATCTTTTTCACGCAGAGTGTGGTACGTGTACAGAGTGGGCTGCCAGAGCATGTGGTGGAGGCTGGTACAATTGCAACATTTAAAAGGCATTTGGATGGGTATATGAATAGGAAGGTTTTGGAGGGATATGGGCCGGGTGCTGGTAGGTGAGACTAGATTGAGTTGGGATATCTGGTCAGCGTGGACAGGTTGAATAGAAGGGGCTGTTTCCGTGCTGTACATCTCTATGTCTCTATGACTCTATAAAATGTGTGTAAATTTCCTTTCCTCTTTACAGGACAATTGAAGAACATTGTTAGTATCATTGCTGTCACTAGAAGAGAGCTTTCCTATATAACTTGTCAGCTTTTGTGGATGCATTTGAAAATTGGAAGCTTTTCTGTTGCCTCCTGTTAGTTTGGTAGTTTACCCGACTGAAATTAAATTCTCAGTAACCATGGAAAAAAGAGTTGAAAAATGCAGATTGAGTAGAATCGAGCCCATGGGAGGAAGTATGCAGCATTGAAACAGGAGGTTAGGAATGTGAAGTTGTGTAGCTGTAACAGAAGAAAATCACAATAACTCGACTGTTTTTATAGTTGATGTCTGATGAAAAGCTATGTGTAAAAACAAACTCTTTATAGTTTATTTTGTAACTGCAGATTCTTGTAGATCTGCATGAACACAATAATATCTATTTTTCCAGCCTGATATTTAAAAAACAAATCAAGATCTGTTCAATCTGTCCAATTGAATTGGAGAAGTCTCTTTTTTATATACCCAGTATGTGTATATATTTTATATTGAGCACTGCTGCAGTGAAAAAGGAAGGCTTCACTTTTTGACAAGTTTTGTTCTACTAAGGGATGACCTTTAAACTCCGAGATGGTTGCTTTAGAAAAAGGTCTGCATTGCAGCTAGCACTTAGCACTTGACACCTCTTACTGAATGTGAGGGTAAACCTGTGAGACAAGTGCTGTTAGAAAGACTTTCTCAGAACCATCTGATTTCATCTGTAAGAGGTCTCTAAAAATAAATGTTGTCTGTGTTAACTTTTTGTAATGCTTCACGCTTAAATTCTTAAATAAATAGCCATCACAGCAGACATTATTGTTGTTGTATATTTCACAGTTACTTGCTTTCATAGAAGTAGTTTATTTTTGTTACGCCATTGATGTAGATGTTTAAATTTGAATATTTAAAAGGTATTAAATTCATTTTAGAAAGTACAGCTGCTAAAATAACACTTCTGCACTGGTTGGCACAGGAAGTATTTTGTCAAAAACTTGTTTAATTCATGCTTTTTACTAGCTATCTTTCATTGAAGGTTCTTTTACATATTGTTAGTTAAAGCTATGCAATATATGTATACAGTAGATAAAAACAGAGATACTTACACAATAGTTCTAGTCTCTCAGATCAAATGTCAAATTCAGGAGCAATGTCTCTTTTCTTTCGTCACATCATTTCACTCCACAACTACATTCCATTTATCTTGCTTTTCTAAGAACATGCAAACTTTGTTGTAGTTCTCTGTCAAAAGCATGCATAATTTTTTTTGTTAATAAATATGTTACAGTTTTAGAGGTGTAATTCCAATTTTGGGATGAAAATTGCAGCGGTAAGCTACACGGTTTCCCTTTTTTAAGATTTGTTCTGCTATCTAGTTGATTGTGTTTTTCAGTACATTATTGTTATTTTTCATTCTTAAAGTTTCATAGTGGAAAATGAAATAAATGTATTGAAATATCTTGAAGTATAGGGCATTAAGCGATTAGAGGTATGTTACTTTAAGAAGTTCAGAACACCTAAAACAAATGACATTTCAGAAGGTTACACATTTTTGTTTTCAGGGGAGTCAGAATATAAAATTGAACTGCAAAAAGAGTGGGTAGGTTTACTCAACTGGAGACGTGGTGTCTGCAAATCTTGCAAGTAATGGCTATCAAGAAGAAGTTAGACCTATATAAGGTTAAAAGCATTCAGTAAATCTTTTAAGGACAGCCTGTAACTGGCTACATTGTTACAGAGGTAATTGGAGGTTAAAAAGCGTCTCTGGTTTTTGATTATTTGGGTGGGAGTTACTGGGAGAAGTTAGCTGCAGTTTGAAGCTGGGAGAGTTTTGAAGCAGAAAGAGTTCATTCTGGGCAGCACAAATACTCTAGTTAGAAGACTCCAGGCAGTTAGGACTTAAGACCCAGAGATTGGTGGCTCCTTGCTATGGAAGCAGATTAAGCCAATAAAAAATGCCCTGCGATCCGCTGATTTTTCTGTGCAGCTGAGAGTGAGACGAAGGAAGCCGAGAAAAGTATTTGCTGATGCACCCAAGAAGAATTGCAACACAGCAAAATTTAGTGGTAGTTTAATGAAGTTAACTGTTTGACAAAAGCTAAATTCGTACTAGCATTCAGACACTTAGGAGCAATGTCAGAAGTTCTGGGGAATTTTGTCCTAACTCCGAAAAAATAGTCAGTCATTGAGCTACTTAAGTTTTTAAATGCTTTGACAGCATTCCATGGCAAAACTCTTCAAAAAAATGAAGAATTTACATCTTTAATAAAGGAGATAGAGTCATAAAGTCATAGAGATGTATAGCTTGGAAACAGACCTTTCGGTCCAACCCGTCCATGCCGACCAGATATCCCAAGCCAATCTAGTCCCACCTGCCAGCACCCGGCCCATATCCCTCCAAGCCCTTCCTATTCGTATACCCATCCAAATGCCTCTTAAATGTTGCAATTGTACCAGCCTCCACCATATCCTCTGGCAGCTCATTCCCTACCTGTACCGCCCTCTGTGTGAAAAAGTTGCCCCTTAGCTCTCTTTTATATCTTTCCTCTCTCACCCTAAACTTATGCCCTCTAGTTCTGGACTCCCCAACCCCAGCGAAAAGACTTTGTTTATTTACCCTATCCATGCCCCTCATAATTTTGTAAACCTCTATAAGGTCACTCCTCAGCCTCCAACACTCTAGGGAAAACAGCCCCAGCCTGTTCAGCCTCTCCCGATAGCTCAAATCCTCCAACCCTGGCAACATCCTTGTAAATCTTTTCTGAACCCTTTCAAGTTTCACAACATCCTTCCGATAGGAAGGAGACCAGAATTGCCTGCAGTATTCCAACAGTGGCCTAACCAATGTCCTGTACAGCCGCAGCATGACCTCCCAACTCCTGTACTCAATACTCTGACCAATAAAAGAAAGCATACCAAACGCCTTCTTCACTATCTTATCTACCTGCGACTCCACTTTCAAGGAGCTATGAACCTGCACTCCAAGGTCTCTTTGTTCAGCAACACTACCTAGGACCTTACCATTAATTGTATAAGTCCTGCTAAGATTTGCTTTCCCAAAATGCGGGACCTCGCATTTATCTGAATTACACTCCATGTTTTAATAAGATTTGATTACACACAGTGTTCCTAACATCTGGGCGGGATATATCTTCACTATATTGACCTGTTAAAGTGCATTCTGTGTGCAGCTTTCAACCGCATTGTCATTAATCTCCTGTTAATCCCAAATGTTAGAGTCTAAATTAGTGCAAATGCTTTAGAATGATTATCTTACCTGTTCAGTATACCTCTTTAATCATTATTGTTTAGGTTTGCTTTGTTCGATTTTGTGTAATAAAGGTTTTTTTCTTTGGCATTTCACATTAACCCTGGAATTATACTGCTTATTTTCATATCCTTGACTCAACTACAAATTCTACTCTTTAAAAGATTTTACTGTATCAAGACAGGTTGCAATAAAAATCGAGCTTGTCCACTATTCTCATGACTTAGATCACAAGAGGTTTACAATGTGATTTGACCAATCAAATGGATAACAGCCTTCCCCATGCTATTCTGTCTGAATGCCATCGATTGCATACATTCCTAAATGAAATGAGGAGACCTATAACTCGTATGTTTGAAACAAATCTATTGTCAAGATCAGTCTCAATTGTGAAATCATGTGTTAAAAGCCTGTCACTGGCGAGAGATAATATTATTTCGATTGCCTATTTAAGTGTGGCATGGTGCTTCAGTAGTTCGCACTGTTGGCTCGCAGCACTAGGGACCTGATTCAATTCCACTGTTGGACGACTGTCTGTCTGGAATTTGCACATTCTCCCCATGTCCATGTGAGTTTCCTCCAGTTACTCTGGTTTCCTCACACAGTCCAACAATGTGCAGGTTAGGTGATTTGGCCATTCTAAGTTGTCCAGGGAGGTGCAGGCTAAGTGGAATAGCCATGGAAAAGGCAGGGTTATGGGGATAGGGTAGGGTCATGAGTCTGGGTGGGATGCTCATTGGAGGGTTGGTATGGACTTGATGGGTCGAATGGCCTGCTTCCACACTAGGGATTCTGTGATTCTCTTTCTAACTGATACTTTGCATCAGTCTGACATTGAGCATACCTTGAATCCTCAGTTGTGACTTACTACAGGCAGCAAATGTTAGGCAGTGGAGAACATTGTGTGGATTGTGTTAAGGTGGAGCCAGTATTTCCTGCAGGATGAATGGAGATGATTTACAGCCAGTGGTACTGGTGAAAGCACTTCTGTAGTTTGAAAACTGTTACAAGGTCCCTCTAGTCTCTGGAAATAAATATAAATATTCAGATGAGTGGTTGAGTGACTTTACAGATTATGATAACTTTAATTGACATTAATTTCTGTGCCATGGTATAACTGCAGTAAATGCTCTATTATGTTTTATCTTGGTCAGTTTAGTCTCTTACTTATCAGCAATTTTACCATGGTCAGAATGTGTTACCTTCCACTGACCTTAGTGCAGCTACAGGTAGGCAAGCACAAAACAGAATGTAAGGTCAGTATTAACTTTGACCTTTCTCTGAGTCTTAACATTATTTCCTTATCACAACCAGTCAGATACAGAAAAATTGAATGTAATCCAGTATCATTATGTTTATCGGTACAGCACAGGTACAGTAATGAGTTAGCGCTAGTGGTTACATGATTGTTGGTTAATGCCACTCTCAAAATGTAACTCCTAATGGAGTCGAGCATTTCAGTTCCAGCATCACATTTTGGTTGCAATGCTTGTCAGTGCACAATTTATGCTTGTAGTGCTGAGACAATAGAAACCTATCACAGTTGCATCCGTAAAAGTGTAAGTGGATACTGTAGTTTACAGATACAGAAAGTATTTTATTTCCATTTTATTCAAACAACTCTGTGTTAATGAGTATAATACCCCCACTCAATTAAATATATTCGAATAAAATGGTTCCTACAAGTGTTATTTCTTATGTAAAGTTTCATATGGAGGTGTTGCTTGTGACTTCTAGATCATCTTAGTAGTGAAATGATTAATTTGAATATAAATCATTTCTCACTCAGTTGTCTCTCAGTTAGAATTGTCATGCATACCTCTTCATACAATCTTGCTGAAAATCCTCTTAAAAATGTGCGCAAGCCTGCACGTGTGCGCATATGCACACGGCTGTCAGATAATCTCAGGTTCAGTTTTCTGGTAAAATCCCTATCCTCCTTCATGCTGTTTTGGACAAGTTTTTATATAGCCCCTCAAATATCAGTACTGTCTCATCTGATCATATACATTGGTCTGTCACATGCATGCCATCTTGCTTTCCCTGATGTATTAAAAATTTAATTCTCACAATACTTTCCTAATCAGCATCAACTTGAGAATTTTCTAAACATTGAACTTTGTTATATTATCTCTCTCATAATCCTTCCCTTAAGATGAAGAAATCTATGTGTTAGTTGATTACACTTCTTCAAAATGAATCTGGAATCATAAAGACAGTAACCATTTTATTAAGTAATATTGTTTTGAAAATTTAAACAGAAAGCCAAAATACCTGCACCAAGAACAAGGAAATATTTTCATTGCATAGGTCACTTTAAGCATGTTTTATTGTCCCAAAATGAAATATACCTGTCACAGTCACATTCAAAACCAATCAGTCTTCTTATCTATCCTGATCAACCGAACTGAAAAAAAAGTAATTGCTATAGATGTGGATATAATCTTCAAAGCAAATAGCACATGTCTCTGACTATGTACAATGTATTGCATCTTCTAAATCAGCAAAAGAGGGAGTTAAGGTTTGATATTAAAAACTAAATCCATTGTTCCTTAATGTTTGTACTGTTTGGTACGATAAATGTTGTGTCTTTCATTTTTAAATGAAAGTGTGAAAATTGTGAATTTTCAGTGCTGGCAAACATCTTTGCAGGTCAACACTGGAGATGTTGACTCTGAAACCTGATGAGGTTTTCTACAGTCCTGATCATCCCGCAATTGCAGGATATGCAAGTGACTTATGCCATGCTAAATGCAAACTCTGGTGGCGAGAATTGACTTCAAAGCTGGATGGTCATTTTATTTTGTTTTTGTCCTTGAATGTTTTAGATCCACTTCTTTAACATTAGTCATTAAGACAGCAGGGTGAAGCGACTTGTCACCTGCATCACAGATCCACTCTGCAAGCTTCCGATCTTGTCCAGAGTACTGGCATGATGATTGTATGCCGGCCATTTGGGAGATGAGAAAATCAAACAGAGAGAATCAACTGGATTACATTTGTGCCCCTTACACCTAACAAAGTGCAACTCTGATCGTACCTTGAGGAAAGGTTGCCCATCCAGTTCTCGGTTTCAAAGGGCTGATCGCCTGAGGAATAGTCCTGAGA
>NC_057731.1:24006264-24018764 GCF_004010195.1 Chiloscyllium plagiosum | reverse complement strand
TTCTAGAACACTGGCACATTTTTCATAGCATTTTTCCTAAAATTAAACTTTTAGAAAAGTACTGTGAATGTCGTAAGGAAAATGACACACAAATAATATGAAACAAGCTTAAATTTATAGCAGAGACCAGAGAGGAATAGACCCTAAGCCTGTGTGCTTTATTTTTGCATGTGATACTCAAAACCTTTGATTGTTAATAAGCTGATGATGAGCTTTTGATTGATACATGTTTATTTGCTGAGTCTGCTTTTAGTCAAAAATTACTAGTGTGGGCTACTGTATATTGTGGTTTTTGAGGGTTTTCACAAATGTTATACATGTGTGGTTATAGTGTGCCTGTGTAGATTAACTGTTTAGTCTTGAATGTTATTTTAGTACATTTGTTTTGGATTTTGTGGTTACCATAAGCAAAAGAAATCTTGCTTTGAACATTTCATGTCCTTGTTTCACAAACACTTGTGCTTACCTACTCTAAGTGCTTAGTTTATTTTCCAAATGCATTTTCTCAGAGATGGAACAGACCTTGCCATATATTGGCAGGGTTATGGAGTTAGATTCCTGGCAGAATCCTCTAGAGATAAAATTGATCGCACATGCTCATGGTAGAAGATCTAAAAGTACTTCATACAGTAGATAAGTTCTCAGACTGCCATCATGATTTATTCAGCAAATAATGATAGAGAGATGTACCAAAGACATCCAGATAAAGAATATAATGCTTTCAGTAGAAATAGCATTTTAAAATAGATTAGGAAAATGCAGCTCAGATGTGGAAGTATTTCCTAATTTATTGCCAGAAACAGACTTTGTTGCTAATGAAGCCATCAGTGCTATGAAATTTCCTTTATTTTCATTTGTCTTTTTAAATCATTTCTTAAAATGGATGGTTGTGAAGATTTTCATAAATTAGTGTTATTTTAATGTAAATGTGTATAATGTCTTTAAAATTTGTACATTCAAGGTTTTCTTTGCAAACAATGGAATTACAGTTATGAAAAGTGGTGTTTCTTTTTTATGCCTCATTCCTCATTTTTGTTTCTTTTCATATCCCAGTGGATTATGCATTCTGATGTAACAGTAATTATTTCCACAACTTTCTAAGTTATTCAGCTGACCAACAGGATGCATGTAACTTTGTTAATGCTATTTGTACATAAGATTATTTATATGAAAATTTGACATTTTTGATCCTTAAATCCTTTTTAATGATTTCTCACTGTATCATCATTTTTCATTTCTGTTGCCTTTGGTCTTTGTTTCACTTGTAATATATTTTGATAATGAAATTTATCACTCAAATATTGTTTACCAAATAATTGAAGTATAATTATAAATTTCTGGCCAGTATAAATAAAATAGTCTGGTTAAGTTGTGTTCTGTAGTTTAAAATTATACTACAGTCCGGTGGTTCGTATGGATGTTTTCTCAGTCCTAGTTGTTTGTCAGAAGTCAGCATTTTTTCCATGAAATTTTGCTTACGTGTAAGGAACTAGACTGCTTATCAAATGTAGTTTCAATGCATGCAAAAAAAAACCCTTAGGTTTTGCATGATGACCTAGCAATCTGCAGTTTATGCTGTTCTTAGACTGCAGCTTTCACTCTAGTGCCATACTGACATTTTTCAACGCATTCATGCCAAAAGGGCAATATAATTCTGCTCATGGAAACCAGTATCAGAGGAAGTGAGAGAAGCTCCAAAAGTACTCCCTTCTTTTTTCACTTCATGCTGGTATTGGTTTTACTACTGCTGATACAAAGTTGACTTTTTAATGTCATTTGCTTTAATAAAAGCAATTCCCAATTCTACAGGGTGCCATCGTTCAATTTCTACCGATTGAGAAGAGTTGACAGGGCAGTCAGCTATTTTTAATTTCCCAAATACTGAACTCAACTAGAGGCAGAAGAAAAAACTATCAGTTTACCTCGGCATTTAAGTGCTCATGTTCAGAGTTCTGCAATGCCCCACTCAACATATATATGACAGGGCACTGTAATGTAGCTCCTAGTTTGCATTGCTTCTGAAAAGCTGTTGGCTTTTTGCCATTAGGTACAGTATAAAGTGTCATAAATGATACCTTTGACCTCAAGGCAACATTTTCCATTTATCTGTGGAGTCGTCATAATATGGATGCTTTGTTTTTCTTCCTAATACTATACATGATAATTTTACAACATATCTATATTATGATAAGAGAAGCAAACTACTAGAACTTGGAAAACATTCAAGCACTTAACTTCCTCTAGACTGGAAAAGCGTGTTTTAAATCAGATGATTTCATTTAGCAAAGAATGTTGAAACTATTATTTGCTCTCAAAGTAGCCTCTGTAAAACTAATGTTTTTGTTTGCAAGTGTATACTGCTAAAGACTTAACTGTTTTGGTTCTTCTAATGATAAATTGCAGCTTTTCACTTGTTTTATTTACGTAGGACAATACTTGGTGCTGAAACAGTTATATAATATTTGTCTGTCATAACTTGGTTTGCTTGTTAAAATAAAGTAACCATTACATGATTCCAATCTAATTCTGTCTAATATTTCCAAGAATTCAAGTTAAATCATGCTTTACCATGAGCCGTGTCTATCAGTTACAGTAAATGATATTGTAGTTGGAGAGAGATTTTAATAGAATTCTCCATTAAGTAGAACTGTGACCACTTGCATAAATGCCATTTGTGTATTATTTAAGTATAAAGAGGATTTTAGGAATGAAATTATGAGGTGAGTAACAACAAGGCCCAGATTTACCAGTTGACTTTAATACTATCAGTAACACAAAGTAAATTAGTTAAAATGAACAAGTTACCCTTGTCAGACTAACACCCACTGGAAAATTTAGGCCCGAAGGTGCTATTATCACAATCACAAATGAATGATTTTTTTTCAAATGGGGAAATTCCAGTTTTGGAGAAAATGGAAGTGCTTCGGAATTCTGTAAATATATTATCAAGTTCCAATACACACATTTGGAATAAATATTTTAGTTCAAGTTGATGCATCAAGGGAAAAAGCATTTTTACAGAGAGCCATAAGATTCCTTTGAGAGAGAAAATGAGCACAGTAAGGGACTGTTGATCTGTATGGAATACTGGCTTCACAAACAACAGCTGATGCAGTCTGTAGTGTGCAAAAAAAATGTCTCTGTCTAACTTACAGTTGGATATAAATTCCTCATGCATTTTGCACCATCTGTTTACTGTGGTGTATTTGGCTTGTCACTCCTATATTAGTAATCAACTGAGGAAAGTGCTTTCAATTTAAAATATGTTGGCATTAACCTGGAAATCAACATATGATATAGTTAACATACTTCTAAGCGTAATTCACTTGATGTTTTTGCCTCAATACATAAGCCATCCATTTATTGATGAGAATGCACATGTTAAAAAATCATTGTGTTTTCCTTAGGTCTGTTTGTTATCCTATATCTTTTTTCAGTGTTGCCACGTGAAAAAAATTTAGACTCCATAATTGGCTCCAATATTTGCATCATAGCAACCTCGTAACCAATGACTACCATTTTTATTACATGATGATGGATGATGGACAGGGCTGCAGAGCATTTGGCTGTTTGTAAATGTTGGAGTGGTTTTGCACGTACATTTTTCCTCGCCATGTCTTTTGAGGAAGAAACTGCAGAAGCCGGAGTTACATTAATCTCTGAGATGGAATGTAAGGCATATCCAGGACTTGTGCAATGCACAAGACAATGAAGTGAAAAAGCGTAGAGGTGTGAGCTGGAAGGAAGAAATAGAGATATAAGAGAACAGTCTTTTGAAACAATACTATCAGTAGAAATATGATGTAGGAATGAAATGCAGTCAAGAAACATTGGATAGAGTGAAGGAATAATAGGCAGCAAAATACACCTGAGATAAATTACGATACCTTATCTTTAGAAAGAGATTTTTATTTTAAAGTATTGTTTTATCTTTAACTTCGTTCATGTTATTTATTTGCTTCCAGTTAAGAAAGCTGATGTGATGGATGGATTTATTGTTTTTATAGAGATTACAGTAAAGAGCAGCCAGGAAATCTATGGTGATTTTCTGAATATCATAGGTCACTTCAAAATTCTGAACATAGCTTAAATTTGAAAACTACAAGGTTCTGAAGAAAAGTATTTGGAACAAGAATTCCTCACAATTTGAAGCACCAGCTGTTCTGCTGTTCTTTGTACAAAATAATTGAACCAAGAATTAAAAGACTCTGAAAATCCAAGACATAAACTACATTTCAATTTAACAGTCAACTTTCTCTGGGATTTTACCTCAGTACTCCTTCTGTTGAAGTATTTATGTTCTAAATTCTGCCAGATTTTAAAATTACACTTTATCAATGAGTATAGAAGTGGTAAAAGTACATACATGCAGTTGCTGTGTCCACTGTTTCAACAATGGCCACTGAATTTAAAAGATTAACACCAACATCGTATAGTGGACAAAAGAATTCAATAAAAACATGTTAAGATCCAGATACTAATTTTCAAAGGATAATGTTTCAATATCCTACTTTTACTCTGTAATAATAATTTACGAAATAAATGTATCATCATACAGTGGAAAGCCATCAGATTTGGCAGTGCTTTGAATTGTGTACTGAAGCATGGCTTTATAAATGGTTTGTACTTTATTTTTATTTTTAAACTGTGCCTCCTAGTTCTAGATTCGCCCAAGAAAATAAACATCCTTTCAGCATCCACCCTACCTAGTTCACTCAGAATATTAATCCTCCTTGCATAGTGGTCATCATTCTCTTCCTGAAACAAATGCTATCCAGTGTGAGAGTTAGTCTGCTGGGGGGAACACTTGAATCACAATGAGATTAAATAGTATTTCTGAAGTTAGGTTCAGGAGGTGGAAATGAAGCAAGGCACGAATCCAATACTACACCAGAATAAACATGGGCACTCATTCAAAGGATTTAACAGCAGATAATGTGGAAACACTAAGACAGGTAGCATCTGTGGAGAGTTAGCATTTTAGGTCAAAGGTAGGATAAAATAAGTTAGAAACATAATGGATTTAAAGCAAGTGGAAGTGTAGAGAGTTAAAAAAATAACAAAAGGGATACTCTGCAATTGAGTGGAATACAGGAGAGATTAAATGGTAAAATATTTTGTAAGGCAGGGCCAAATTGAATGTTAATGGGGCAGATAAAGTAACAAAACATGTGTTAGTGGAGGCAGGCAGAAACATGAACAGCTAGCCTCTGAAAGGAAAGAAAGAGAGAAAAACACAGACCCAAATTCAAAAACCTTCAAAATAAAGTAAAATAGGGACAGAGGTTACAATTTGACGTAATGAACTCAAATGTCAAATTCTGTGTCTGCAAAGTCTCTGTTCCTTGAGCTTGCTTAGAACTTTGTTGGAATGCTGCAGGGTTTTGTGGTCAGAGAGGTCGGTGTGAGAGCCAAATGGAGAATAGAAATATGAGGCAACTGCAATCTCACGGTCATGCTTGCAGACTGATTGGAGATGTTCTGCAAAGTGGTGACCCAATCTGTGTCTGGTCTCCCCAGTGTTGGCAGAATACATTCAGAGTAGTGAAAACAGTTAGTGAAAGAAGTATGCATAAATTGATGTTTGTTTCAACAGTGAGGATTATTTATGGCCTTCAACAGTAAGGGGAAAGGACGTCTTTCAAATTTACAGCATATTTTGTTTTTGAATTGAAAGGATTTGTTTGGTTTTGAAATAGAACTCCATTCAAATAATTTAAATGAATGCTTTGGAGTATGTTCTTTGTCTATGTAATAGTTCTCACTACAAATATATCAAACTCTTTGACATTGGAAGTTTTGGAAAATAAGCATCAAACAGATGGATTTGAGGAAGACTGAAATTTTGATGTGGTAATTTTGAAGGCAGGAGGAAGGCAGTGAAGTGAAGTGCTCTGCAGAGAATATTCCTAAGGCTGGAGGTGTGGTAAAGGAGTAATCAGACAACACAGCCTCAACAGCACAATAATGCTGATTCAGGAGCAGAAAGTGTAGTTAGACACACATAAGTGGAGAAGGTCAATAAGATGGGGTAAAACCAGGCTTTAGAGGGATTTGCAAATTAAAGTGAGATTCTATAATCAGTTCCTTGGAGCACTGATGCATAGTGAGTTTGGCAAGAACTTTGCACAGGAACGGATTTGGTTGTAAAATTAGTTGATTATTTGTAGTTTTGAATGGTAGAATTGCAGAGGTTGACAAAGACTATTTCAGAGTTTAGTTTGGAAAGCAAGGATGGTTTCAGCACCAAAGATGAAAAGGTAGAGTTACAGGCAAATGATTTTCCAAAACTGGAAGAATGCAGTCTTGGCAGCAATATGAGAGTAGGTAAAAAGGTTTGCCTCAAAGTTTAGTCGGATACGGAGGTCATGCAGTGGATTTTTTAATTGTTTGGTCTGGGAACACAGCCAAGAAAATTAATGGAGTAGGAGCTGGCAGGAACACGGGAAGATGGCTTGTGTTTTATTAATATTGAGCTGAAGGGAATTTTATACATTTAATACTTCATACCAGATCAACTTTGCGCAGCAACAATAATGGTACAGAATGTAAAAGGTGGGCGTCTGAGTTTAATCTATAAGGGGAGGGAATCATGGGAGAGAAGGTGGAGAAAGAGACTGTCATCAAGTGGAGATATGAGTTTTGGCTGGAGTTAGTAACGTTAATTTTAAGCTTTAGACATTTAGGGGATTGTGTTGCAAATGACATTACCCAGCAGTCTCTACATGAGTGAGAGTTAGATGGCTGCCTATGAAAATAACTGCATTCAGAGTTAGTGGTGAACAGTTGAGCTCTGGACCACCTGTACAGTATTGTTATGGAAAGTAAAAGAACACTGGACATACAAATACATTTGTAGTTAATTGGTTCGAATATAGGAGCTCTGATTTGCAAACACCCGACTTGTGAAGGCTTAAATTTACAAAATATGATCCTGTACAGGGGTGTAATTTCAAAGATCCGTAAAGAATATTTCCTGTACGTGTGAACGGCTACTTAATATTGTTCTGCATTTTGTTTCTAACTTGTGAACAAATTTACTCTTGGTCGAATCTCAGATAGCAACGAAACAGACTACCAACAGGAGGTGGAAGACCTGGAAAAAAGGTGCACTGAGCACAACCTAGCTCTCAATGCCGGCAAAACCAAGGAACTCATTATTGACCTTCGACGGGGTATTACTCATGCCCCCCTACACATTAAGGGCACAGAGGTGGAACGAGTGGAGAGTGTCAAGCTCCTGGAAGTGGTCATCAACAACAAGCTTTCTTGGACTCTTCATGTGGATGCACTGGTTAAAAAGGCCCAACAACGTCTCTTCTTCCTCAGTTAGCTGACGAACACCCTTGCCAACTTTTATAGGTACGTCATCAAGAGCAGTCTGTCTGAATGTATCACTATCTGGTATGGCAACTGTACCATTCAAGATCGGAGACAGTTACAGAGAGTGGTGAACCCGGCCCGGACAATCACAAAGGCCAACCTCCCATCTATAGAATCCATCTACCAGGCACGCTATCAAGGAAAGGCCGCCAGCATTCCCAAAGATCCATCCCACCTTGGCAATGCTTTTCTACAACCTCTGCCATCGGGAAGAATGTACAGAAGCCTGAACACACTCACCAGCCGGTTTCAAAACAGTTTCTATCCTTGTGTTGTTAGAATACTGAATGGACTCACAAACGATTAGCATTCACCTGTACCTGTGTTTTGGTCTTTGCCACTGTTTACCCATTATTTACTTGTTTATGCTACTTAACTATGTGATCTGCACCTACTGCTCGCAAGACAAAGCTTTTCACTGTGCCTCGGTACACGTGACAATAAATTCAATTCAATTCAATATTTGCGAATGGACTCAAGAGTGGAACTGTGGGAATGGGACTGCTAGTAATATTTTTACTTTCTGCAATTGTCATCCCTTTCCTCCAGAATTGTAACTGTAGCATTCAAATGAAACTGTTAATATTGGATCAGTTGCCTGTCCTTTGCACCTGCAAGGCAGAGATTATGGTGCATGGAAGCACACAAGCATATGAATTAAGAGTAGGAACTGACCACTCAGCACCTCAAGCCTGTTCCATCGTTCAATAAGATCATGGTTGACTTGGTTGTAACTCATTACAGTTCACTAGTATTTTATCTCATAGTTGATAATATTGTCCAGGTATAAGCAAATAAATTCATTTTATTTGGGATTTGAGTAACAATAGTGAAGCTTCACTGCACAGTAGTTGTTTACTCAGAGCGTAGGAAGGGCGTGGAATGCCCTGCCTACAACAGTAGTAGACTCACCAACTTCAAGGGCATTTAAATGGTCATTGGATGATAATGGAATAGTGTAGATTAGATGGGCTTCACATGTCACTACAACATCGAGGGCCGAAGGGTCTGTACTGTGCTATATTCTATATTCTATATTCTTTATAGTTGTGTTTAGAAGTCGGTGGCAGAGATGTAAGGGTGCCTCTTGCAACCACAGCAGCTTATTGTTTTTGCCAACTGTTTTTCCACAATCAGGTTCGGTGGTGTATTCCAGAGTTTTTCTTCCCCAACACAGGAATGGTGATATATTTGGAAGTTTGGATTGTGGTTGATTTGGAAGTGATGGTGTTTCTCTCATCTGTTTGCCCTTGTTCTTGTTGGGAGAGTTTGCAGTTTGCATCAAGGTGAGTTGCTCTCACTTTCCAATTGCTTTCATGCCTTTATCAGAACGGTGATCAGATTTGAAAGCAGCAAGTGCTGGCAGAACCTGAATTGAGCAATTGACAATTGGGTCATGTTGTGAAGCTGTTGTTTGCTGACATTTCCATAACTGATCACTGAGAAGGCTGATCAAATAACAATTAGTTGAGTTAGAGTTTTCCTACATTTGTGGAAATTACTGGAGGCAATTCATTACTGATGTCACAGCTGCATTTGAACATCTTCTGGGGCGAATGCTGGTGTGACAAATAAATGCATTGTGCGGGTCTTGAACAATGCATCAGGGAATTTACAAAAGCCGAGAGCTATCAATTTCTCTGGTGTGCTTAATGACTTCTAATGTTACATAAAATGAACAATAAAATTACTTGATACTAGTACCTATGAAGGCGTGGCCCTCAGGATCAGATCATATAAAATAACCATATTAGTTCTAGGTGCTTGAAACACTTGAATCTTTTTTAAGCAAAGAAATTTGTACCATATTTATTGTTTTTCAGAATGTGAAATTTTCATTCTTATTTTAAATGATATTTCTGTTTCTGAGAAGTTCACTATTTTTACCTCACATGATATTGATATTTTACAATTACAGCAGTTTAGTGAAAGTTGGGAACATCACTTATTCTAATGTGGACTGTAGTGATTCAGTGTTCAGAGTGTTGTTGGGGTGGAATTCCTGAAATGTAAACAAGAGAACTTTCTTGATCAGTATATTTATAACTCAGTAAAGAAAGAAATGATAATGAATCTGGTTCTGAGGAAGAAGTTAAATGAGTAGAGAATTTCTAATTTAGGGAGCACTTGGGAAGTAGTGATCATAGACTCATTAAGTTTAGATTCGTCATGGAAAAGGTCAAGGAACAATCTATGTGACTATATTAAACTGGACCAGGGCTAACTTCAGAGAGTTGAAAAGGATCTGGCACAGATGGGTTGGAGTCAAAGATTGGTGGGTAAAGCTGTAAAAAAACAACTTCAAAGTGGAATTGGTTTGACCATAGATTAGATATAATAGTACAGGGAGTAAAAGGATGAACATCTAATGGTAAAGCTCCCTTGATGACTGAAATAATGAAGTCATAGAATGATACAGCACAGACAGATGCCAAACTGCCCATTGAGCCTATACAGGTCTTTAAAGAGTTTTGCAATTAATTCCATGAGAGCTATATAATTAATTCCATTCACTTGCTTTTTGCTCATAACCCTGCATTTTTTTTTCTCTATCAAATGTTCATCTAATTCCCTTTGGAAAATTATTATTTAATCTATTTCAACCATCTTTTTATGCAGTGCATTTTGAACCACAACAAAATACTCTCCATTTAAATATTTCCTATCTCAACCTCTGGCTCTTCTACCTATTATTTTATGTCAGTGTCCTCTGATTACCAAATCTTTTGCTACTGCAAATAAAATTTCTGTATTTACTTTTTCAAGCACTTAATAATTTTGAATGTTTCAATCAAATCTGCCTTTAATCTTCTCTGGCTAAATGAGAACAACATAGCTTTTCCAGTCTGACCACAAAGCATGAAGTCTTTCGTTGTTGGTACCATTCTTGTAAAGTTATTCTGCAACCTCTCCAAGATCCCGGCATCCTGTTTAGAATGCAGTGCTCAGAATTGCTGGGGCTGACCCGTACTTTACACTTCCTTCCTTTTACACACAATGCTTAAATTTATGAAATTGAGGTCCTGCATTCATTTGTTGAAACCCTCATTTTCAAAAATATGTTTAGGTAGATGTCCAGGTGTTTTTGTTCCTTCACCCTCTTTAAAATTATAGCATTTGGGTTTATACCATTTCTACTTATTCTTAGTCATAAAACTAATCACTTCATGCTCCTCTCTGTTAAGTTTCGTCTAAGTGTTGGAATATTTCATCATTTTGCCCGTACCCTTCTGAAGTCAGTAGCCATTTTCCTCACAGTCTGCTACTTTTGCTGTTATTCATATCATCTGCAAACTTTGAAATTGTGTACTCAAGTCCAGTTCTTTAATGTACAAAAGGGTACTCCCAACACCAGACCATTGGCGTCACTGTGAATTGGCATCCTCCAGACTGGAAACCACATTCTCCATGGCTGTCCATTTCCTGTCAATTAGCCATTGTTGGATTCATGCAGCTTTTATCCTTTTAATCCCGATGTGGAGGTGCCGATGTTACTGGGGTGGACAAAGTTAAAAATCACACAATTTTAATCCCTTTTCATCCTGTAGGCTAATATGTCTATTATATAGTATTTTATCAAACTCATTTTGAAAACCTAAATCCTTAACAACAACCACAGGGTAGTTGGACTAACCACTTAAGCTGGCTCAAAGGGCAGGCACAAACATGATAGGCTGAAGGATCCCTTTCAGTACAGTAGCCATGATTCTGTGACTATGCCTTATTATCAGATTATTATAGTTATGGATGTGTGTGTGTGTGTGTGTGTGTGTCAGAGTCATGGTCACATAGTTGAAAGTGTTTTGCTGGAAGAGCACAGCAGGTCAGGTAACATCCGAGGAGCAGGAAAATCACATTTCGGGCCAGACCCCTTTCATCAGGAATTTCATGGTAGTCGCATAGCCCATTGTTCTTTTCTCTCTACATCCCACAATTGTTTTACAACAACAAATTGCATTTATATCCTGCTTTTGATGTAGTAACAGACCCATGATTGTAATCAAACAAAAGTAGCTGAGCTGTAGAAAGAGATGAAAGGAAGTTCGATCAAAATGCATTGGTTTTGAGTACCACATTAAAATAGGAATCGGAGAGATTTAGAGAAAATAAACAACCTCAGAGATGACACAGCTGAACAGCCACCAATAACGGGACAAACTAGGACTGTAGAGAGGAAGGAAGGTGGGGACATAGGGAGTGGTGAGGCCATGGAACTATTTGAAAAGATGACCGAGAATTTTAAAATCAAAGTGTTGCCGAACCAGGAACCTTTTATTCATCTCTGCTTTGTTACCTAAAATGAGCAAGTTTAATTCAAATTTACCATGCTTTATTCCCTATTTAAGTTCATTCTGCTATGTTAGATAGTATGGACCTACGAAACCACATTGTATGGAAAACAAATTGTGAAAAGGTACTAGATGTAGAAGGTACTAAATTGCAGAAATTAAAACTTGTGGCATAATAATTTAATGTTGTGGTTCTGTTCGCTGAGCTGGGAATTTGTGTTGCAAACGTTTCGTCCCCTGTCTAGGTGACATCCTCAGTGCTTGGGAGCCTCCTGTGAAGCGCTTCTGTGATGTTTCCTCCGGCATTTATAGTGGCCTGTCTCTGCCGCTTCCGGTTGTCAGTTCCAGCTGTCCGCTGTAGTAGCTGGTATATTGGGTCCAGGTCGATGTGTTTGTTGATAGAGTCTGTGGATGAATGCCATGCCTCTAGGCATTCCCTGGCTGTTTTCTGTTTGGCTTGCCCTATAATGGTAGTGTTGTCCCAGTCGAATTCATGTTGCTTGTCATCTGCGTGTGTGGCTACTAAGGATAGCTGGTCGTGTCGTTTCGTGGCGAGTTGATGTTCATGGATATGGATCGTTAGCTGTCTACCTGTTTGTCCAATGTAGTGTTTTGTGCAGTCCTTGCATGGGATTTTGTACACTACATTCGTTTTGCTCATGCTGGGTATCGGGTCCTTCGTTCTGGTGAGTTGTTGTCTGAGAGTGGCTGTTGGTTTGTGTGCTGTTATGAGTCCAAGTGGTCGCAGTAGTCTGGCTGTCAGTTCGGAAATGCTCTTGATGTATGGTAGTGTGGCTAGTCCTTTGGGTTGTGGCATGTCCTCGTTCC
>NC_057731.1:23918843-24003993 GCF_004010195.1 Chiloscyllium plagiosum | reverse complement strand
CATGGTATTTTGTACCAAGGACTAGCCACACTACCATACATCAGGAGCATCTAGGAACTGACTTCCAGACTACTGCGACCCCTAGGACTCATAACGGCACACAAACCAACAGCCATGCTCAGACAACAACTCACCAGAACGAAGGACCCGATACCTAACATGAGCAAAACTAATGTAGTGTACAAAATCCCATGCAAGGACTGCACTAAACACTATATAGGACAAACAGGAAGACAGCTAACTATCTGCATACATGAACATCAACTAGCCACGAAACGCCACGACCAGCTATCCTTAGTAGCCACACACGCAGACAACAAGCAACATGAATTCGACTGGGACAACACTACTATCATAGGGCAAGCCAGACAGAGAACAGCCAGGGAATTCCTAGAGGCATGGCATTCATCCACAAACTCCATCAACAAACACATCGACCTGGACCCAATATACCAACCACTACAGCGGACAGCTGAAACTGACAACCGGAAGCGGCAGGGACAGACCACTATAAACACCGGAGGAAACATCAAAGAAGCGCTTCGCTGAAGTGGATGATGATGATGACTGATGATGTCGCCTAGCCAGGGGATGAAACGTTTGCAACAAAAACTTCCAGCTCGGTGAACAGAACCACAACAACTACATAGGACAAACAGGAAGACAGCTAACGATCCGTATCTATGAACACCAACTAGCCACGAAACGACACGACCAGCTATCCTTAGTAGCCACACACGCAGATGACAAGCAACATGAATTTGACTGGGACAACACTACCGTTACTGGGCAAGCCAAACAGAGAACAGCCAGGGAATGCCTAGAAGCATGGCACTCATCCACAGACTCTATCAACAAACACATCGACCTGGACCCAATATACCGACCGCTACAGCGGACAGCTAGAACTGACAACCGGAAGCGGCAGAGACAGGCCACTATAAATGCCGGAGGAAACATCACAGAAGCGCTTCACAGGAGGCTCCCAAGCACTGAGGATGTCACTTAGACAGGGGGTGAAACGTCTGCAACACAAATTCCCAGCTCAGCGAACAGAACCACAACAACGAGCACCCGAGCTACAAATCTTCTCCCAAAGTTTGAATAATAATTTAATAAAACTATAGTAAATTCACACCCTGCTTTGATTCATTTTCATCATTATGATTGTGGTAATTCTGAATCTAAAGAATAACTAGGGACAGCATAGTGGCTCAGTGGTTGGCATGGTGCCTCACAGCACCTGGGATGCAGGTTCAATCCCATCCTTGTGTGACTGCACATTCTCCCCATGTCTGTGTGGGTTTCTTCTGGATGTTCTGGGTGTCCCCCCACAGTCCACAGATGTGGAGGTAAATAGATTGGCCATGCTAAATTGCCAATAGTGTCTATGGATGTGAAGGTTAGGTGAATTAGCCATGGGAAATGCAGGGTTATATGGTAGTGGGTGGAATGGGTGGAATGCTCTTTGGATGGTCGAAGCGGATTTGATGGGCCAAATGGCCTGCTTCCGCACTCTACGGATTCTATGAATTGTCTTTCTTTTCTGTTCTTGAAAGTTCCCCTTCAATCAGAACCTACAAGATCCAACGTAACAGGTAGTGGTGAAATCTGTTTTATATTGTATGACTTAGTTTGCTTTTTATTGTGTTTAACAAAAAGAATGATGGCCTGTTTCTCCGGGCAGTGATTATAGGAGTGTTTTAATGATGAAGTATAAAGCCATCACATTGTGACAAGATTTCTACTGGAAAAAGCAGAAATCCTCCACGTCAACACTGACCATAATATGTACTGGGTACAGCATCAAAGTGACCCTGGCACTCAGCAGTGGTTCTGCCCCTACTGCTTGAGCAGGAGACCTTCCATGTTAACAGTTGAGGCGATGGAATCAATCCAAGGATGCAAACAGAAACTTAGTAACTTCCCAAGGATTATTTTCAAGCCTCGGGACACTGCTGTACTTTTTGGCTCTCAGACACACTCCTGTTTCCAGCACTTCCTCCCAATCCCAGCGGGAGATGATATCAGCAACAGGTCCTAAGTCAGGTGGGCACTCAGGAGACCAATATGCACATAAGATTTCTGAAAATTTCCAAGAAGCTGTGCAAAAGTGTAATTTTTATTTGCCCCTCATAAGACAAGACAGATTGAGAGTAATACTAGAGGAAAGGACACATTAACGTATGGAAAAGGGTTATGCTTTAATGTTACAGTGGTGGCTGTTGCATCAATTAAGTGGAATTTTGTCCATCTCCACATGAGCGCATCTAAGTTTGGGTTCTGATGAGCCAGTACAATGTTTCTGAAAAATGAAGAAGCATCCTGGATTTAGCCACGGACACTTATTACAGTTTGAGAGAGTAGAGGTGATAGAGGAAAGCAATAACAATCAAGAAGCCCAACACCATCCAGGACAAAACATCCTGCTTGAATTTCACCGCATCAACTACCTTAAATATTCACTCCTTCGTCCATCAACACACAATGGCAAAAGTGTATACCAACTACAGGATGCAGCTCAGTAAGTTTTTTTGACAATCCCTTCCATACCCAAGCCTGTTGCCCACTAAAAGGACAAGGGAAGCCACTACAAGGGAGCACTGCCACACTGCCACATACAGGCTGCCCTCCAAACCACACATCCTGATTCCTGAAGAAGGGCTCATGCCCGAAACATCAATTCTCCTGCTCCTTGGATGCTGCCTGACCTGCTGCGCTTTTCCAGCAACACATTTTCAGCCCTCCAAACCACACATCCTGACCTGGAACTTGACCACCCTTCCTTTATTCACTGAGTCAAAAATCATGGAATTCCGTTCCCAACATCATTGTGGATGTACCAATCCCTCATGCACTGCAGCAGTTGAAGAAGTTGGCTCTCAACCAACTTATGTATGGATAACATTATCTTCTACATTTAACATTGAGTTGTCAGTATTTCGACGAAAATGTTCATTTCCTTTAAACATAAATATTTTTATCTGTCATCTTTATTTCTAGAATAATGAAATTTGTGTTGTACCAGTTACATTTTTAAAATCTAATTTTAAATGTTGATATAAGTTTTGGGGCGAAGATCCTGAAACCAAGGAGACTGGTAAGTCTCTTTCTGTACAGTTAACACACCAAAGGTCGGATTTTGCTATGTTGTCGTGTAATTTTTCATGTAATGATCATAAGTTGACCTTGCTTGTGTCGAGAGAAGAAAGTAAGCCATGTTAACAACATTGCTCGTGTGGGTCAAATTGTGGAGCAGTGGGAGATTTACTATTGTGTTGCTTTTATTGTTGCTGAATTATTTTGAAGATATTTGTGTATCTAACACTTTTTGACTTCGTCTTTATTTTCCTGTCACCGGCCAATCAGTTTTACCTTTTCTTCAGCATTTCAATAATCATAACACATTTAGTTCATACCCAGTAGTGCAGCAGTGAGCAAATGCAGCCCTACTTGAGCAATTAAAGTTGCAGTTTTTATATGATTAACTGGAGTGCCAAGTTATCACAATTTTCTGGACTCGCTTTTAAGGATTGCCATTAAAGCGAGATGACCATTCCTAAAAATAGCTGGTTCTTACAGCAGTGTGCTCGAATTAAGAGTAACAGCCGTCTATCACTGGTTTACAGGAGGATTTATTTTATTCTTTGATGAGGTATGGGTGTAGATGGCTGGGCCAGCATTTATTTGCCTGTTGTTAATTATGCATAGGACAAGTAAGAGTCAACACTTTGCTGTAGATCTAGAGTCACATGTAGACCAGACTAAGAAGGGGTGGCAGATTTCCTTCCCTAAAGGGCGAACTTTTTTATTACAACAATCACAGTTGTTATATGTTTGAATTAGGCTCATTTTCAAAATTCCATGTTAGTTTATTGAACTCAAGTTTTACCACCTGCCCTGCAGGAATTCAAACTTCTGTTTGTTTTATAACAGGGAGGCCACTACTGTGGTACGTGTATGTCTCTACAGACTGGCCGACAGTTGCATCAGTACCCAAGCAGAAAGGGTAACCACATCTACTTTGGACATTAACCCTTCCCCCAACTGTGCTTATTGCTTCTGGGTGTCCACCTTCTAGTATCGGAATTGGCCGCTGTCAGTATGAGAAACTGTAGGCTTTGCTGTATGGGGTGCGGAGTTCCACTGGGCTCAAACCTTCCACTACTAAAGTGATGGACATGAAGAGCAGTGTCAGGAAACCAGCATGCCAGCCTGCTTTGCTGTTTTTGAACTCTGTCTGCAGGCACTGATTCTGATTTGGACTTTAAATTAGACATTGTTACTCCCATTTGTCATTGTGATAACAAGTTGTATCCTGGTGTTGGTTAACTTCTTACTTGGGCCTCATATTTTGTTGTGGAAATTGTAAACAAAAAAAACACAAAGTATTGACTATGGCTGAATTATCATCAGTGAATGGGTATCTTTAGGTAAAGAATAATGAAAATAAATACTTGACCTCTCATGGACTCTCTATTCAAATATGTTGTTAAATGCCTTGAAAACTAAGAAAGAAATTGAACAGCCCAAGGGCATGTACACCTCAAAGTAATCTGATCCCAGCAAGTTAAAGTCCTCTGGGTCTAAAGGTTCCAAGGGGAGGAGGTGAAAATCAGACTGGATGTTGCTCCTGGCCATGAAGGTACCCTTGCCTAGGGCTACTTCAGTGCAGTTGTCCAATTTGGCAAAGCTGTAAGTTAGCAAAGCCATTAACAGGCTCCATTTTTGTAATGGGAAGGTAGAGAATCTGCCGTTATTTTCTGTGTTACGATGGAGAGAAATACCAGGTTGTCATCTGATTGCTTCTGCAAAATTAATATTTTTGTTGCACACTTTAGTAAATTAAGCAGAGGTAATTTCATTTATTGTTTGGCAAGGGATAGTCTTACTTTTCACTGAGACCATACATTTGTAGAAAGGGGCACAGCATCACCGTTACCCTCATTCTTGTCGTCATCATCATCATCACGGTTCCACAAACTTATTTGCTATAAACTAGTGTTGACTTTCACGAGGTCACAGCGCTATTGAAATGGGTTTCCTTGAAGAAATAACTGAATTCTGCATTGAAATTAATGTTAAATATTGAAATTCTAGTTACCAGAATTCTGTTTCTGTTTAAAGTTCTTCATAGCAATCCTTTTGTCCTATTCTGTAACTGATAGAGAATTAAATCTACTTGTAGTTTGAAAACTATTCACTATTAATTTTGCTCGAGATGGTGTAGCAATGTCAGATCTATGCTCAGTAGCCACATGAAGTAAAGGTAGTTACTTTTACTCTACATCTCCTTGCCCAAGTTCTTTTACAGTATAAAAAACAAAAGAACTGCAGATGCTGTAAATCAGAAACAAGAGTTGCTGGAAAAACAAAGCAAGGCTAGCAGCATCTGTGAAGAGAAATCAGAGTTAATGTTTCAGGTCTGGTTCAGAGAAAAGGTCCCTGGACCCAAAACATTAACTCTGATTTCTCTTCACAGGTGCTGTCAGACCTGCTGAGCTTTTCCAGCAATTTCTGTTTTTGTTTCTTTTGCACTGTCTTTTCTTACAGTTAACAACATATTGCCATGAACATGTAGCAATTCCTCTCCACTTACCCACCACCCCTCCCCATCCTTCCTCAAAAATTCTCTTTGGAGAAACTGATCTTCAGCAGCATTCTTAGCTTTTATAAGAGAGGACACATTGGATGTGTGTATTCTCTTGCCAGTTTATGGAAGAGCTAACACAATGTGGAGTGACGGGACATCTTCTGATGTCGTATTCTGTGATCTCCATAATCTCTCCTCCATTATGCCAAAGTGTAGCACACATTTGACCTCTTACTCTAATCCTTGTACTTGTTTACTTGAGTATGGTCTGGGAATTCCTAGCCTCCACCCTCAACATATCATCCAAAAGGACTCATATATGTCTATTTCAGAACCCAATTTGTACCATTTCCTTTATTCTCAGTGTACCAAAATTTGTATCAAGTGTCGATCGCTTCACCCAGGGAAGAGTGCACCTACTTTATTCCGGTCCCCTGATGCATCAATTTCTTGTACTGCTACAGAACAAAATGGCCTGTCCATAAGCTTTTGAATTGTGCATTGAACTCTTCTCTTGTTGCTTCAGCACATCACCTGAAAATGAGTTGTCTAATGTACATGAGTAGCATTCTGCATCTGTGGTTGGGTAGAACTCTTGTCATAGATTCCTGATTGGGGGGCTTTTTACTTGAAACGTTGATTTTCCTGCTCCTCAGATGCTGCTTGACCTGCAGTGCTTTTCCAGCGTCACATTCTTGACTCTCATCTCCAGCATCTGCAGTCCTCACTTTTGCTAGGACTCTTGTGGTAGGCTTATCCTCCAAATTTTCACAGCATTGTGTAGGTGTTCTCTTTTATATGTTTTTTCTTAATATCGGCTTCTGATTGATGGAAACTTATTTTTTGCTGTGGCCCATTGATTGTTCCCTGTTGCTCGTCATGGGCACTACCATGGGCCTTCCCTTGCTCTTTCTTCAGTTTCAGCATGGGCTTTCTCATTCACATTCAAATGACTAGGTACACCTTGCTGTATGTAACTGGCCAGCACCTCCCACCTTGAGCTTCATTTTAAGTGTTTGCCCACATCCCATAACTGGTATCTTACATGGAGTTCCAGGTAGCAGTTCAATGTGAACTGACATCACTACTGCCTACTTTATTTAGGACCTACTTAGTAGCTATATCTAGAGTGAAAATGTATTTCCTTTTATAGATACTGAATGTTTTATTCGATTGAAGATTTGTGAACATCTTAATTATCAAGACACACTTCCATGACTGAAAGTAGCTCTTGTAGTTTGCTTGTTCCCCAGTCATTAATTTGGGCTTTTTCCTTTATTATTCATTGCAGTTTCAAGTATTGATTTCCAGGTTGTAAAGAAACAAAATACATATAAATCTCACAATGAATGTTAAGATACAAGTTTAAAATATGCATTTGGAGTAAAGATTAAACTGTTGCAAAAGGTGGAAGTATGAACTAATTCATGAAACTTTGATATTTGTCCTAAAATTGGTAACACAAAGGCAAAGAATCCCACACATATGACCATTACTTATGATCCTTTATCACCAAGATTTGCAGATACATGTGCAATGATCCATCAGTGAAGTTCGATGAATGTGAGATGATATAACAAATGTGTCATTAGCCATGTGGAGCCTCTTTTCCTAAAGGGATAAGAATGAACAAATTCACAAATCGATGATTTAGCACCACTTAGAATTGCTGTGAACCAAATGACAATGGTAAAATATCCCAATGGGATATGGGAGACTGTATTGGAACACAACACTGGTACAGTGCCTTTATGGATTGAATTAGGAACCCCCAGCTTCAAAGCTCAGTTTTACACTCAGTTACGTGCCAAAACTGCAAAGATTGAAGCAACCAGATAAATCTTTGATGTGCTTTAAAGTGCAAGCAGACAAGTGGGACTAATTATTTCATTCATGCCACAAATAGCCTGCTATCACTCAGATGAGATAACCTGGCTGTAGAATGAAACATATTCCTACATTTGTTTTAAAAAGGTATGGCTGTTGTATGTTACAGATTTCAAACAGGCAGTGATCATGGAATGCATCCGACAAGACCAAAATGTACCATGTGCAATGCATGGTTCCATGTATTGTAGACCCTCTCTCACGCAAACAATATTTTTAATGCTAGTATATTACACAGGGGAGTGTTTAGTTCCTCATAGCACCATAACGTTCAATTCAGTCTGAATAAATTGCATTCCAATTCACAATAGGTTGCAAATTTCAGGCAATGCCAAATGGCCTTCTGAATATAAGTCATGAAAACTCTGCCAATTTTTCATGACAGGATACCCATGCTAGATGTCATTTCTGCAAAAGCAAATGTAACGTGGAGTTATTTTAATAAGTATCTTACATTGCTCCATAAAAAGGCTTGTAAACCTGAAGTTTTGTTTATAAACCATAACCATATGAAATGAGATCAGTTCCTCCATGTATTTTGATTTCAGTATTTGTATTAAATAGCACTGACAAAAATAATAAAGTTAAAGCCTAGTTCTGAATTAGAGTTCTTGGAAGTTGGTTTGCAAACTTAAATATTGAATTTAGAATAATGTGATAATTGGAAGAATTGTGCAAGTGATGTAAAGTGATTGGGGATGGGATGCTGAGTATTTGTGCTAAATTGTCAGATTCTCTAGTTTTAATAAAGTGAGAAACAAAAATACACTTGCTGAAGTGTGGTTCCTAAACTAATTTGATTACCATTCCTATTATTATCTGTATTTTAGCTAGGTTGTTAGGTGTTTACATTTTATAAAATACAGTGCATCAAAATCATTGGATTATTTTTATGCAAATCTTTTTCATGCTTATGTCACTATTTCCCCAAAATAAAATTTGTTACTTGTGTCTAAAACAAAATAATTATTCAAATGTTGCAATAATATTTCCGCAGTCTATTAAGATATTCCTAATTTTCATTCAGCTTTGGATAATTCACATCTCTAACAGGGCTTAATGAGTTAGCAGCTGTAAAATAACTTGGGAAATGCTGTGTTTAGGTAATGTATTCTGCTTCATTACTTACTTTTTCACAGTGGAAGCATAAGGTCTTAACTTTTCCACATCCTTCTAATTTCACAGAACATGGGGACAAGGCATAAAATGACTGTTAATAGCTAATTGCTTCCACGCAGAGCTTCAGATTCAAGAGATGTTAAATGGACAGTCTGCTGATGATTCCAATTCTCGGTCTGCATCTTGACTTATCAGCATGAAGATTGATTGGAAAGAAACAAAAAAAAGACTAGGTAAAAACAAGAACTGCAGATGCTGGAAACCAGATTCTAGATTAGAGTGGTGCTGGAAAAGCACAGCAGGTCAGGCAGCATCCGAGGAGCAGGAGAATCGATGTTTCGGGCAAAAGCCCTTCATCAGCAATAGAAGGGCTTTTGCCCGAAACGTTGATTTTCCTGCTCGTCAGATGCTGCCTGACCTGCTGTGCTTTTCCAGCACCACTCTAATCCAAAACAAAGACTGCCTTGTCTGAACTCTTCTGTTACTTAAATTGGTAATAGAATCACCTTGTTTAATTGCTGTCTGATTAATGTTAAGGGCCACTCACACTTGACAAGTGTGCCTGACCATTTGGGTATGCTCAAAAATAAATCTTTGGTGTAGTATATCATCATTTGACTTGCGTTTTGAATAAACCATTTATTGCTATGTGGAAAGGGCTGCCATTTTCATTATTTTGACAACTGAAATATAATTGATAAGAATGGTGCAACTTTGATCACCTACAAGTGCAAAGATCTGAATTCTTCTTTGCAAAAACAATAGATCATATTTAGCATTGCAAATCAGATGACATATTGCTAAACACTCGCAAGATAAGCAAATATCAGTTTGTCCTGAATGACACTTACCTTGAAACCAAGGGTTTGTGAGATCAAGATCTGAGCAATAAATCATGCTAACGCATCATGTGCTGCTGTGGGAGTGCTGCATTGTTGTAGGTAGCCTTGTGAATAAGATGTTAAGCTGAGTTCTTATCTGTTCCTCAGGCAATATAAAAGATCCCATGACACAACTTGAAAAAGAATAATGTGTCAATTTCTAAGTGGGTGAAAGTGAGGACTGCAGATGCTGGGGAATAGAATCAAGAGTGTGGTGCTGGAAAAGCACAGCAGGTCAGGCAGCAGGCAAAATTGACATTTTGGGCAAAAGTTCTTCATCAGGAATGAGGCTGGGAGCCTCGGGGGTGGAGAGATAAATGGGAGGGGGGTGAGGCTAGGGGGAAGGTAGCTGAGAGTGCAATAGGTGATGGAGGTTGGGGCAATGGTGATAGCTTGGAGGGGAGGGTGGAGTGGATAGGTGCGAAGGAAGATGGACAGTCGGGAGAGTTCATGAGGGCGGTACTGAGCTGGAAGGTTGGAATGGGATAAGGTTGGGGGGGGCAGGGAGGCATGCAGGAAATGAGGAAACTGGTGAAATCGCATGGGGCTGGAGGAAGAACATCTCATCTTCCACCTCGGGATCATCTCCATTTATCTCTCCACCCCTGAGTCTGCTCGCCTCATTCCTGATGAAGGGCTTTTGCCCGAAATGTTGATTTTCCTGCTTCTTGGATGCTGCCTGACCTGCTCAGTTTCAAAATATCCCTGGCCAACATTGCTGTCTTGACACATACTTAACATAGCCTATCATAGTTTAGCAGGTTATGCATTCATTTTACTATTTAGTGGGCACATGATATGTATTAATTGTCTCTTTCCATAATGACACTGACTACTCTGCAGAGGTATCCATTGTTAGCTCAACAACTCCCTGAGGACTTGATTAGGAATTCCGTGAATACCATTCAGCTCTGTTTTAATGAAAAAGTGAGGCACATTTGACAAATAAGTTCAAATGTTTTGGTAAATAGTAGTGATCTAATGCCCAAAATGACGAGCAGCTTTCTCATTTTTGCATTAGACACATTAATTTGCCAGAGGTGCAAGTTTGAAATCAGCTGTACACTACATGATCCTGAGACAGCTTTACATGGAAGCAGTGATTTTTTAAGTTGTGATCTTTTTCCCCCCTGGTGATAAAGCAAAATGCCTTGTGGAATTTTAAACTTAACTACCAGTTAATTGTTCCTCAACTTGCCATCTGTTATTTTCCTATCACTTTCAACTTTGGTGGTTTTCTGCACTCTATAGGCTTTGAACCTTAGACTGTTTCTTGTCTCAATTGTTAGAAAATAATATTTGGAAACTGTTGGATCTGTTTTGCAACCAAGGTTGAAACCATTATCTACTTCCATGTGAATAACGGAGCCACTCACCACAAGTGCTGATAAAATAGGCTTGCTGAACACCAGCGGATCAATAATGCAACTGGTAATGTTGCAGCATTGCTTCATACTGGGTGTCATTGTTACATTTGCATCTGATGTACAATGCCATTCAAAGCGTTGGGCAACGTTATGGATGTTGGGAGGACAATTAGTTTGTTATCTTCAGTGCTGAGAAAACAAAAGTGAATACCTGCTGAGAAAGAACGTCTTGATATTTCCCACCTACCTCTACAAAATTGGCAAATAGGTTTCAAGAAATATTGATCACCTGGGGCTTAATAGCTCCATCTGAACTGTTCTTTACCAACCAAGGAGTGAATGTGTCTTAAAAAGCAGTAAATTAATAGGCATCATTCCACTTTGTTTGTCATTATGGCAACTTCCATGTTAAGCAAAAGTTACATCCACATAGTGTGCAATATTTTACCTTTACATCTCTTGCTGCTACACAGTTCAATACCTGCAGATTAGTGGACTTAATGAGGTTATATGGCTCTGATGTAGTGCCAACTTCAACCCATTTCGATAACGATATATCTTTCCAGCAACTCTTCGAAACAGGCTTTCAAATTTGCTGCAGAGACTTAATACAGCATGTGGAAGTCACAATTGCTAAGCCCAATGAATATGGTAGTGAGAACAGCTGCTTCAGGCTTTGTCTGATGGTGGGAGGGACCATCGTGTCCCTCTTGACAGTCATTTCACGCCTCAAATCCGGGTTACCCTTGATTCATAAGGTGCTGACCCGCCATGAACAATCTGCTTCAAACAGTGCTTGGAACTTCGAGTCTCTACTCACCATGAAGGAATCTATTGCACCAAGATAAGCAACAAAGAAATGAGATGCCAATTCTTAGGTCAACATGCAGCAATGTCAGGATCATGGGCTTGGGACTGACAGGCAACTTGCAGTTGTTCAGTGGCAGATGCAAGACTGTTGTGATCGGCAGGGAATTGAATAATATGAATATAAAGCCTGGTCTCTTATATGATTAATGAGATTGAATCATTGAATGAAAATACTTACACCTTCATCTGGCAAGGGAAGAGTTTAGGGGAAAACATGAATGCAAAATGTAGACTTTACTGGATGGAAATCTCAATGATAGAAGCACCTCAAACTTGCATATATAAATGATAGAATTGCTCAGGATATATTTTCTGCATCCACCTCTTAACTCAAACTGGACTAGTTAACATTGTTAAATCTATGTTCCAGTGCTGTGCTCCATGATGGAGGTGACATGCCAGCAGAATCTCCAATCAGAACACACTTACATGAATGCATTTCAAGAGTGACACAATCTGTGGAAAAGCCCCACCCCTCCACCCCCAGATTGGGAAAGATAAATAAGAATGGATAGAGACTATTTGAGCTTCAGTGCGATCATGAATTTTATCTAATTAAAACTTCTTTCAGAATAAATTGTACAAGAAGGTACTCTGAAGATATTCAAGATCAGAACCAATTGACACTAATTGAATTGAATCATCACCACATGTGACTCTGATCAGCATTCTTTACATATGCAGTCACCATAGCACTGACTGTAATACAGGTCACACCTTACTCTGCATGAGGGGGAGGAAGAAGTCTTATTAATGAAACCAGAAATACCATTCTTCTAGCAATGCAAAGTCCAAACAACTGCTAGGTAGTGTGCCAGTAACTATCACTTACAACTCTGCTGAAATAGCTTAGTGGCCTTGGATACAGAACATCAGAATGCACAAAGTGATTGGAAAGACAACAAATCCATCAGCAAAGTTGGAGTTTGTCAAAATTGACAGCAAACAGTTGGAAAGGTGAATAGAACATGATCTTGAGTTGTACTACAAGAAGCTCTAGATGCATAAAAACTTGCACTGTCAATGAACTGGACTTCAAATTAGAAGTAAAGACGCTTGCCAAAATTAGTGGCTTGCTTACCATGGGGACTGGTGCTGCCACAGCATCTGGATGAAATTCTCTGCTGGAGAAGGAGGAGACAGCACCCCATTTTACGCAGAATTCAACAGGTGGGAATCTTGTTTAGAACATTTCAGAATTTAAGCAAATAATAGGTGGGGATGAAAGACACTTTATCCCCCTCAATCATGTGTTTGACAGTTATAAGGAATAGAATATGGAAAAAAAGAGATCAGCTGATTGGCAAATTGATACCAACCCACAGAACAGTCCAAAGGATGACTGCCTACAATCTGTGGTAGGATCACATACATGTGAGAAGGGCTTAGTGAATGAGGAATGTGTCTATTGTCAGGACAGCAAATTCGTAAATTGATTAAATGTCTAAGATGATCGACAAGTAGTAAGATCTATTGACTGAGTACATGAGGCAAAACAGTGGAAAGCTGGAAAATGCCTCTGAGTTCTTATCATGGATCTATCATGGATCTTGCTCAACGTAAATGTACATATCAGCAGTAAAATCTTTGACAATGAGAGGGACAGGCCCTACAATCGGAGTCCAGAAAGACGGAAGAGCTTATGTTGTGCAATACAACAGGGGCTACAGAACAATTCAGGCATGCAACAAGTAGTCGTATTAGGATGAACACCCTCATTGCAGGAAAAGAAATCCTGAAAGTTTTTTTGATGCTTTTGATCACACATTTGTAAGAATATAGGTTGATCAATGTAAAAGGTGTACTTTTGCAGGGTGAAAATCTTCAAAAGGAAATGTTTCTGAAACTGCCGAAAGAGACAAGTGATAAAAAGGAATGTTTTTATGAATTGAACAAGAGATTGAGTGATGCTTCAAGGATATGGTATTTCTAATTTATGCCTGTTGCTGAAAGTAGGCAGTACTTAACTGAAAGAAGATCGAGAAATGCAAAGTATTAACTAATACAGGTAAAATATGGGCATTTTTGTGATGGATGTCAATGATTTTCTAATGAGAGATTCTGAGGAATTTGCTCAATTTATTATAAATAAGACTAAAGAGGAATCCAAGATTGGATGCCAGGCTTTGGGGACCCTAAAGTATATTGGCTCAGACAGTAAGTGGTATAGTTTGGAAGTAACCTTAAGTCAACAATCAAATGCAGAAGGTGTTATTCACATCCCCATAAATTATACTAGGTCATCACAGAAAGCTATGTTTATATCTGAGGGGGGAAACTGGGCAGTTAGGAAGCGTGACTGGATAGTTAAGTTGGCTATGTACTCAAACACTATACAATACCTGTTTTGATGTATTAGTACTGGTTATTAAGATAAAATGTGGTCCAATGGAGAATATTTGGAAATTAACTAGAAAAAAGGTATCCTCAACTTTCCAGCCTCGGATGACTTGAAGGATATGAAATTAGTCCTTTTTGGGAATGCCAGTCTTGTGATTTTTCAAGTAAGCTGGACTTATGGTGTTCTTTAGGGTGAAAATAAGGTAAGTTGTTGTCCCCTGGCCTGTGATGCTAGGAAAACTAAAGGGTGCCTAAAGGTCGTTGAACTATGGAAACACTGGCTGCAGTTTTAGAAAAGAGGTTTTACGTATTGATGTGCGGCGTCACTTATTAATGGATTCGCAAAGATTTTCTTCCTGTTAAAGTTGAGAAGACTGAAGACATTGTTTTCTGTCCTGGATTGAAAATTCAGTCGAATGGCAGGAGAAAGCCATCTGTACCAGCTCTCCAAAAGAGGATTCTCTTGTGTCAGTTTCAGGTTTCCAGCATCTTCAGTATTTTGTGTTTTTTTTTTCCTGTAAAGCTATATCCATTACATTCTTTTGCATTTCTTTTATGTAACCTGTCAACTTTTCAAAACCAAAGTCTGCTGATTTTGTCAAAGAGAACTTCTTAGTTGAATTTTGTACTGGGATGAAATATCCTAATGTTAATTCCACAAGCATGTTCAAGCCACAACAGTGAATAGAGGAACAACAACCAAGGTGTCAGCTTTTGATTGCCGTGGAATGATCCCTGAAGAAAAAATATAGATATCAGGTCAGAGCATGAACAAAGAACTAAGGATGCCTCTAGTACTCGCTTACAAAGTTCTTAATAAGCCGGCTTCTTGCTTTATTAGTCCTACCTTGGCATTCTTTATCTGTTCTGCTTTTAGTAAGATTGGAAATGTGTATGTGAGGGTGCATTAGTTTACAATATCCAGCATGTAAGTGGATTGGGGAACATTGTTATATCACCTGAGTTACTGTGTTGTACAAGTAGGAATTGGGAAATATGAATGAGCTCTGGAATAAAAGTAATCTGTGAAGAACAACTGATGTCTCCTGAACTTGGAAATACTTTCAATGGTGTGATCAAAATTTGTAAGATTAAGTCATTGCTTTTCGAAGAGGAAGAAAGACAGAAGGATGGTGGAGAGGTTGTGCTGATTTATATGTGTGCCTTTAAAATATAATGTCACACACAATATATGTGACATACTAGAAATTCCTTGTAAACTGTGATTTCACCAGGCTTGACATAAGATGCTGAATTACATTTATTTAATTTCAGGCTTGAATCATGGATCTGATGTTCAGTACCAAAGCTCACTTTAAAAGTAGACATTTCTGTATAATTGTTTTTGGAAAATTGTAGTGCTTTAAAACTTTCAGAGATGAAGCAGTATTGTAAATGTTAATTAGGGAGCAACACAGGCAGAGTTGGAGAATCAACTAACAATCTTGTAGCCCTCCTCCAAACAGCAGTACAGCTACTCCCCACTGTAAATCACATAGGTAGTGCTAGGGATTTTAAGTAATTCTTTTGTTGTGAAGCATACTTATTGTTATAACTTCTTTATTTCTAAGTTGCATATTACATCTAGTTTACATAGGTTCTCAATTGATGGGCTCAATTTCATTTACATAAATTAGCACTTTAGAAAGTTCTGAATCCTCCTTTCCTAAAGATTTAAAACTTGAAATAATTATATTGTTATCACAGACAATGTCTGATGATTAGAAATAAATTTGTATGTATGTGAAAGGGCACAGGGATGCAGCCGAAAGGAGTTTTCTAATATTTTTGCATGCACCAAAAAGACAGTTATTTAACTTGAAACAATAATCAGAATTGTGTCATTGCTGTCCTGACTGACATATGGTTCCTATGGCTAAAAGTTTTGGCCAACATAATGCCACATATAAATTTTGAAGGCTCTTTTTAAACAAAAAAAAATTGCAAGTTTCAAAAATTATCTTCAATGGCTTTGTGCTCAATATGTTGCCCTTTACCACCATCAGTATACAAAATCACATTCATTAACATAGGTCAAGTACATCGTTCCCGCTCATTGAGGCAGTAAATTGGAATAATTCCAGCTAACACTTCACTGGATGTCTTAACTTACTACTGGCAGTACGTTAAGATGTCGTGTTTTGGAATATACAGTATTTTAGGCTAGGTGATAATCGAATGCACTTACCATTGCAGAACTATCTAAAGTACCTTAACACTCAATGGTCTGGAAATACCCTTGTTCTTAAAATGAAATTGCTCTTGTCAGTAACTTGCATTTTTTATTAACTTATTTTTCTAATCAACCTGTTCAGCAATGTTATTATGCAGTTCTGTAGCAGGTGGGACTTGAACAGCTTCACATTGTTATTAGGTGGTGATGATCATCGTCAGCTGATGATGCTGCTTTGAAATCTTCAAACTAGTTAAATGTTTCTGCCATTAACCATGTAGACATTATTCTGATCTATTTGACTGATTATTCTGACTGTGAGATTAGCATTTGGGACTCCTGTTCATTTCTTCATTGATGTTACTTCTCAAAGATCCTACAATTTTCAAATATTCCTCAACATTTTAGCATAATGTTGAGCATAATAGAAGCAGTAGTTCAATACAGCAATGTGTGAATAATGCTACAAGTGTGTTCATGCATATTTTTATACATGCAAATAGTGAGCCAAATCAGACGATTTATGGTTTTGAAGTTAAAGAACTTGTTACTTTATTGTCAACTCTTTGAGTAGTTTATAAATGTACTGTGAAGCATTTGTTTTGTGGCTGATTAATGTCGTGGGTTTTTTTGGAGGATGTATATATGTTTTCAGCTCTCTCAAAGTACCTCTGATCAAATAAAACACCAGTAATGAGGAGAACAGTTTTTATTTTTAATTGGAAATTTCAGATGCATATATTGACCTTAAGTTGCAGACATGCTATCCCTATTTCCATAGTCTGATGTTAATGCAAATAAACATCACTGAAAAGTCCAATTGTTCACTTAACAGAAGTGTCAAGAATATCAATTATTTAGAATTTATTTCTGGGTTTACAGTTCTCTTGAGTGAAAATAGAACAAAGAAACCAAACTGGAAAGAGTTTAATCATTTACATTTTAGGCTAATTCAAATCTTTAATTTTGAGGATGAAGTCTGGGTTATGCTATTTAATTATGAAATGAAACTAAAGAAAGGTGGGATGTGGGGAGATTTTTGCAGTAGAATAGAGAAGATTATTTGAAGGAGCTGTTTAATATTATAATGGCTTTTGATTAGCAAATAAAGAAATAAATATTTACTCTGTAAGTGACTTAGTAACTAAGGGCATCAATTAATGATCATTTCCAAAAGAATAAAAGGAGAGATTAGAAGACTTTTCTTCCCCTCCAGAGGATCATTAGGAAATGGAGTGCCTGATCAGACCCAGTGGTGGGAGCAGAATTCATCACAGCTTTAGAAAACGAAGTTGATAAATATTTGGAAAAATAAATTTTGAACAAATGGAAATTTAGTGGATAACTCAGACATTCAACAGCGGTGCAATGGGCCAGTAGACCATGACCGTGCTGTTAAAAATAAAAAAAATGTGTAGTCAATTTTGATGGCAGAACCAGGCAGGAGGTCAATTAAAATGGAATGAGATGCTTTTATACTGTGTTCTAGCTCCAGTCTGGACAAGTGCAATTTTAAATTGCAGGTGGCAAGGACACATGCCGGAAATCAACAGGATCCTTCCTTAAATATACAAATTGGACTCTGAGGCATTTAAAGGACAGATTGCTACTTTATCCTGAGGTTTGAATAGGATAGCAGTGGTGGTTTTCCATTAAAACAAAGTTTATTGGAGCTGTATAGGAATCCGAAAATCAGCAGTAATATAGGTATTTAAACTTCATTTGATGTTTCCTAATAGAAGCACTCCTGAGAACTTCACAAGGAAGCCTTCCTATGCTCCTTCTACTTCACTTGTTTGATGTATTTATCTTGCTTACTATCTGTGGCCTCGGATAATCCCTGGCAGGGATTGCCCAAACTTAACAATGGACAACTGTTTCCTGTCATTGTTTAGGCCATGCTAATGAGGGAAAATATTTAAAATTGGCTAATTCCCATTGGTGCTGCTTTGGATGGGATATCTTATACTTAGCCAAGGTCTCACCTGGGAGTAAAAATCTACCTTCTTGACTCTGTTAAGTCTTGCAGGTACATTAGAACTGATTTCTAAGATGTCAACAGTTTAGTATCAAGTGATTAAAAAAAAAGATCACTACAGAATGAAATGTACTATTGTGCATGATTTTTATGTGCACAGATTATTATTCTATTTAACTGTAGCTCCAGGTGCACATTTAACATCAACAGGAAATATTCTATTAATGGGATTGGAAAATTGCAACATGGAGGAAAAGCAAAAAGCTGTGAACAAAGAGGGAAGCGTCAAAATGAGAAAACAGTTTTTGGAGATCAGGAAGGATTCTGACCATATTTTAGTGTACAGTTTATCAAGGTTTAAGGAGGAGTAGGTGAAGAAATAAAAAAACAAAAATGAGATTAAATAAAAATACCAGTGTGCAGTTATGTATTTGTGGACAAGTGATAGAGTAGCTAGCTGTCGACTCTAGTTTATGGCTTACTGAAGTGAAGGTAGTCGAGGTAAAGCATTTAAAGATGGAAATGCTGGATCAGTGCACATAGTGGATTATGGACCATGGCTATGTGCCAGAAGTAAGCGCTGCAGCAATGAGAATGGCATCTCCTCAATAATATGGGAGATTGATGGATGGCAGTCTTCCATCATGTAAGGCAATGGCTGTGCCTTGCTGGTCAATTCTGTGCTAAGCATTGTCAATGTGTACGTTAATTTCAGCATCAAGTGCAGATTTCTGGTGATTATAGCACCTATTTGGAACCTCCAGCACCACATTGTCAATGCTGATAGATGATGATGTGATCATGTTGTGGAACAAAGTATTTGTCTTTCTGATGCTGATGACCAAAACAGGCACTTTTCAGATGTGAGAGTGTCTGTCCATTTGTTGCTGGATTTGTCCATCAGTGTAGAATATTGGTACAACAGGGGATTGATCAGGGATTCCTTATTCATAAAACATAGGGTGAATTCAGCAGCATATTCCTGACCCTCTTCAAATTTTCTTGGCTTCAGACCTTGTCACATGTTTGGTCCAGATTTGGACAAAGGGAGGTAATGTCAAAAGGGAGATCAGAATAATTGCCCTTGACATTGTAACATTATTGAAGCAACTCATTGCACCTTCTTCTGTTGCTTTTCCATCTCTGCACCAAAAAGAACAAATGCAAGAAGATAATGGGCCATCATAAATTAAAAATTTCCTTCCAATTTACAGACCATTCTAATTTGTACACTCGTTACTATTACTTTATTGATGTTAATAAGTACAGTTCTTCAAATTCTTTCATTAGTGCTGTCAGCATAAAGAGTACAATAATCCAAGAAGATCCACCTTCATCATCTTGGGGCATCTAGGAATGGCTATAAATAAATCCTTCCCAGATTAAACCATATCTCAAATAATAAAAACTGTAAATATAGTCCATATTTAAATATAAAGAGACATTGAATCAAGCAATGCTGTCAGCGACATTGAGTTAGAGTATAGTTAGAACTTTAGTCAGTTCTGCACTCTATGGTGTGGTCAAATTTTGCTGAAGATTCACTAAAATTATTATCACAATTGAAAATTGCCATTCTAAAGAAAGTCTGAAAGATTGAGCTGATTTCACTAGAACGAAGAAATGCAAATGCAGATCAAATAGAGGTTTCTAAATTCTAAAGGTCTGTGAGCGATGAATTGTGAGAAATTGCTTCCAGCAATCAGTAAACAAAGATGGCACAAATTTCGGATTATAAGTAAAAGAATTAGATGAGGAATTAGATGTGGAGAAGAATTTCTTGGGCTCCATTGAACTAATTGCTAATATTAGATGTCCAAGTAATTAGTGACAATGCAGAAAGACTTTCCTGGGCCCAGTTTTAACACGTGTGCAAGCAGATATGTCTTGAATTGGTTAAAATCAGGCCCAGTGTCTGAAAGTAATTCCATAAAACCAATGTGTTCATTCACTGTTGATATCTCTCATAGCTCAATGCAAATGAACCCTCCTTCTAGACAATCCAGTTACGTGTGACAAAAAGAAGACAGTAAAGTCGCAATATGAAATAAAGTAGCAATTCTACATGATGACTGATACAAAGCGTCAAGAAGCTAATCAGGATTCAGAGGAGCTAGCCTCATGTGGTAGGATCTCAGAGGGTAGAAATGTATTAAATGTTCACATTTATTGGTGCAAATAGAAATATAATGAAGCCGCGGCAAATTGACACATCATGCAGGTAATAGAAACTTGGTAGCATTGATAATTGTGTATAGTCCTCAGCCAAGTATGGGAAGTAGATTTGTGTAACCTTGACTGGAATCTATAAAAGTTAAATACATACAACAATGTGATTTTGTTTAAGGGGATGATGTTTACAGGCCTGTTCTGTATTGACCAGATGACATGATCAAGAAAAAGCATTCAGTACAATTACTCTAAATGTAACTCACAATAGATTTCCCTGCATTTCTGTCTCAATGCAATGGGTGGTTCAACTCTTGGTCCCTTACTAGCTCTCCACCATCTACAAGCTTTAAGTCAAAAAGTATAATGAAAGTTGTGGTTCTGTTCGCCGAGCTGGGAATTTGTGTTGCAAACGTTTCGTCCCCTGTCTAGGTGACATCCTCAGTGCTTGGGACCCTCCTGTGAAGCGCTTCTGTGATGTTTCCTCCGGCGTTTATAGTGGCTTGTCTCTGCCGCTTCCGGTTGTCAGTTCCAGCTGTCCGCTGCAGTAGCCGGTATATTGGGTCCAGGTCAATGTGTTTGTTGATAGAATCTGTGGATGAGTGCCATGCCTCTAGGAATTCCCTGGCTGTTCTCTGTTTGGCTTGTCCTATAATAGTAGTGTTGTCCCAGTCGAATTCATGTTGCTTGTCATCCGCGTGTGTGCCTACTAAGGATAGCTGGTCGTGTTGTTTCGTGGCTAGTTGGTGTTCATGGATACGGATCGTTAGCTGTCTTCCTGTTTGCCCTATGTAGTGTTTTGTGCAGTCCCTGCATGGGATTTTGTACACTACGTTGGTTTTGCTCATGCTGGGTATCGGGTCCTTTGTCCTGGTGAGTTGTTGTCTGAGAGTGGCTGTTGGTTTGTGTGCTGGTATGAGTCCTAGTGGTCGCAGTAGTCTGGCTGTCAGTTCAGAAATGCTCTTGATGTATGGTAACGTGGCTAGTCCTTTGGCTTTTGGCATGTCCTCATTCCGTTGTCTTTCCCTTAGGCACCTTTTGATGAAATTGCGGGGGTATCCGTTTTTGGCGAATATATTGTAGAGGTGTTCTTCTTCCTCTTTTTGCAGTTCTGGTGTGCTGCAGTGTGTTGTGGCCTTTTTGAACAGTGTCTTGATGCAACTTCTTTTGTATGTGTGGGGCGGTTGCTTTCGTTGTTTAGGACTTGGTCTGTGTGTGTGGCTTTCCTGTATACCTTTGTGGTGAATTCTCCATTCAGTGTTCTCTGTACCATCACGTCTAGGAAAGGGAGTTGGTTGTCCTTTTCTTCCGCTGTAGTGAATTGGATTCCTGTGAGTGTGGCGTTGATGATTCGGTGTGTGTTCTCTATTTCTGTGTTTTTAATGAATACAAAGGTGTCATCTACATATCTGACCCAGAGTTTGGGTTGAATTTGCGGTAAGACTGTTTGTTCTAATCTTTGCATTACAGCTTCTGCTATGAGTCTAGAGATGGGTGAGTCCATGGCTGTGCCATTGATTTGTTAATATAGTTGGTTGTTGAATGTGAAGTATGTTGTGAGGCACAGGTCCAGTAGTTTGAGTATGCAGTCTTTGTTGATAGGTTCCCCGTCTTGTTGTCTGTTCTGTATGTCCAGCAGGTTGGCTATTGTTTCCTTGGCTAGGGTTTTGTCGATAGAGGTGAACAATGCCGTTACATTGAATGAGACCATAGTTTCTCCCTTGTCTATACGTATATTTCTGATGATGTCCAAGAATTTCTGTGTTGACTGTATAGAGTATCTGGATCCGCTGATCAGGTGTTTCAGTTTCTGTTGTAGTTCTTTAGCCAGTTTGTGTGATGGTGTCCCTGGTAGCGATACGATGGGTCTGAGTGGGATGTCTGGTTTGTGCACTTTAGATAGTCCATAGAATCTGGCGGTGTTGTTGCTTTCAGGTTTCATTCTCTGTCGGTCAAACCTGGTTATCTGTCCGTTTTTTTGCAGGTTCCTCAGTGTGTTGTTTATCCTATTGGTGAGCTGTGGGGTGGGGTCAAACTCCCTCTTTTGGTAGGTGTTGGTATCTGCAAGTAGTTGTTGCGCTTTCTGGATGTACTCTGCTTTGTCCAGGATGACCGTCATTCTGCCTTTGTCTGCTGGTAGTATGATTATGTTCTTATCATTTCTTAGTGTTTTTAGTGCTTCCCTCTCCTTGGTGTTGAGGTTGTGTGTTTGTCTTTTCCTTGTTATCAGGGGTACGATACTTTGTCTCACTGTTTGTTGTGTCTCTTCTGTCAGTCCATTGTTTCTGAGTGTGCATTCTAGTCTGCTAGGAAGTCTGCTGTCTTGGCGTCCCTGTGGTTATGGTTGAGTCCCTTGGCCAGTATTGTTCCTTCTGTGTCTGTGAGCTGTCTGTGGGAGAGGTTTCTAACTCAGGTATGTGTTGTGGTGGCCTGTCTGTTGTGTGTTAGTTTGGACACTTTTTCTTTTAGTGCCATTTTTTTGCGGTGTGTGGTCCTGTTCTGTCCTATGGTGACGGCCTGTTCTATGGACCGGGTCCATTCCTGATTGGTGATTTTTGAAATTAACGATTTTTGGCGCGCAATTTCATGTTTGTATTTGTGAAGTCTGTTGTGTGCGTCTGTGATCATTACCTGGATCATCCTGAATCCGTTCTGTCTGGCTGTGTCTCTGGCTTGTGGGTTGTTGACTGGTGGTCTGTATCTGACACATGGTGGAAGGATTCAATTCTTTTGGCATTCGTACAGGAACCAGAGTTGTTCGTATGTGGTGCTTAGGCGGTTGGCACAGGTTGGCACAACAACGAGCACCCGAGCAACAAATCTTCTCTCAAATTTTGAAGGTACAATGAATTTTAACAACTTGCCTGAATACCAGCATACTTAAGAATTCAACATCATTCTGGACAGAACTGCTCTCGATTGGTGTTCTTTCATTGAACTTGATAGCAGTTTTTTAAACTACCATTTTTGCACTGAGGCTGAAATATGTACTTTCCACGTGCAGACAGAAAGAACATGTCCATTTACGGTGGCTTTTAATCTTAACCAAAGTTTAGAGGGGCAGCTAATCCTTCATTCCTCATAACAATGCCATGTCTGCTCAGGGTCAACTTGCCAGGTTTAAAGTTAGACGTAAGTTTAGCAGTTAAACTGTTTCGGAGTGCATTTTCCATAGCAATGCATGTCCCAATCAGAGTCCACTTGTCAACTAATCAGTACCTACTTCCCATACAACATAAATTATTGTTCCCTTTGTGGTTTGGTGTTCTTATGAGTACGTCTGATGGAAAGCTTTGACAGCAAGTCTGTTTACTCAAGTGCACTAAGTGACTATTTCTGGAGACCTTTTGGCAGGCCAATCTACTCAATTGGATACTGAAATTCAGTTCTTGCCAGTCTAGTTAGGGCAGTGGAAGTATGGGTATGTTAGCATGTGTCTGCATCTTGGAACCGTGCCTTGTTATTCCTACTTCAAGTTTGTAAGAGATGAAAGAAACTGCTGTGTGTCCCAATTTAGATGATATTCCCCTAGTCTGAGTTTCCAGGTGGAAGCACAATTCTATTGGGCCCCAACTCATCTCTTTGACTCTCAGAACTATTGTATGTCTGTCTCAAGTCCTGAAGAAATTCTGACCATAAAAGATGGGAATCATGCAAGCTTATATTCTTATGCAGTGGTGTTCAGATCTTAGTGCATTCTGAACTATTAAGGATGAGTACATTGTGATTAATTAGCTTATTATCCTGGAACATGAGATATCTGGTCTGCTATCAAGCATTACAGAGCACTTAGGTTTTATTCCATTCTTAGTACTGAAAAAGGAATAGATGTATGAGGAAGTGTATGCTACTTACCTTATCATCGTGTACTCTAATGTTGGGAAAAATATTACTGCATTATAATTTCTTTCTTTTAAGAAAATCATTTAAGTCAATGAAAGCTCTTAGTTATACGTTAAAATTTTGTGGTCAATATTTACCACAATTATAACAAAATAATGCTTGTAAATAAAGCTAATTATGCCAGGTGATACAGTGATGAGCACTTCAGCCTCACAGCACCAGGGACCTGGGTTCGATTCCACCCACGAGTGACTATCTGTGTGGATTTTTCACATTCGCCCCGTGTGTGCGTGGTGTTTTTGTCTGGATGTTCTGGTTTCCTCCCGCAGTCTACAGATGTGCAGGGTAGATGGTTAGGCCATGCTAAATTGCCCATACTGTCCAGGGTGGTTTAGCCATAAGAAATGTACTGTTACAGGAATAGAATAGGGGGTTTGGTCTGGGTGGGCTGCTCTTTGTGGGGGAGGGAGTTGGTGTGGACTTGATGGGTCGAATATAAGGATTCTGTGATTCTAAATCAGCTTGAACAGTTGTCATTGAAATTACGGCCAGGTGAGGAGGGGGATTTTTCTGCTCCCTTTCAACCCTGTCATGATTGGTTGCAACAACATTTTTATTTCTTTCCAGCACACAGCTGGATTTCATGACAAACAGACATATAGTTACTAGATCAAAATGAAGGACCCAATGACAAGATTTTCTTGAGTGAATGTGAAAGGAATTTTACTAACTGCTAAATTTGAGAGAGAAAAAACACTGAAGTGCAACAACAAACACTTACATGAGTGCAAGTAATAAGTTTAATGGAGAGTGTGTCAGGTACTTAAAGCAAAACTAAAGGTTTCACCATTTAAGTGTCCATTAGAATCTTTGACATGTTGGGGTTATTTCAAAGTTATGCCCATAGTTGTTTAGTTGTTGACTTGTATCCTTAGCAGAGTTGAAGTTTCTAAATGTCCTTGAGTTTTTGGTTGTTTTCTCAGTTTGGTTTCTCACCAGATGCTGTTTCTAAGTTTTTGAGTGAAGCAGGCAGGAAGGGAGAGTGAGAGAGAGAGAGAGAAAGAAAAAATATTTTTGATTCTTACTTAAAAATCTGTTTTCTTCTTTCAGCTTTCCTGTTCAGCAGCAGCTATTGAAGTACAGCTTAATATGTAATCTTGATTCTGTCTCCATTGTCTTTCCAAGCTGTCTAACTGGCAGGTGATCATCTAATCTCCCTTTTATGTGAAACTACGATGTGAACTAATAAAAGAAAATAAATTTCTTGATGCAGATGCATATGTTTGGTTTCAAAGTCTTTATGTGAAATGCTAATTTCAGTGCAGACAGCTTATTTAATTCTGTGATCAGGTTATCTATGCAGCTATAAATGTTTCTTTCTTTTAACAAAACATTTTAGACGGTTGTAGTTGATGGTGTTGGGTCCACTGCTGTTCGTCATTTTTATAAATGACCTGGATGGGGGCTTAGAAGGGTGGGTTAGTAAATTTGCCGACGACACTAAGGTTGGTGGAGTTGTGGATAGTGACGAAGGATGTAGTAGGTTGCAGAAAGACATAGATAGGATGCAGAGCTGGGCTGAGAGGTGGCAAATGGAGTTTAATGTGGACAAGTGTGAGGTGATACACTTTGGCTGGAGTTATCGGAATGTAAAGTACTGGGCTAATGGTAGGATTCTTTGGGGTGCAGATGAGCAGAGAGATCTCGGTGTCCATGTACACAGATCCCTGAAAGTTGCTATCCAGATTGACAGGGTTTTTAAGAAGGCATACAGTGTTTTGGCCTTTATTAATAGAGGGATTGAGTTCCGGAACCAGGAGGTTATGCTGCAGCTAGTTTCTTTACTCGGAGAGTAGTAAGGGTATGGAATACTTTGCCTGCAACGGTAGTAGATTCGCCAAGTTTAAGTGCATTTAAGTCGTCATTGGACAGGCAAATGGACGTACATGGAATAGTGTAGGTGGGATGGGCTTCAGATTAGTATGACAGGGCGGCGCAACATCGAGGGCCAAAGGCCTGTACTGCTCTGTAATGTTCTATGTTCTATGTAAGGTCTCAGTTATAACAGTTAAAATTTGGTGGTCCATATTTACCACTATTGTAACATAATCCATGGAAGTTCTAACCTGTGGTAATATTTTCCAACTATTCAAAATGATTATAGGATCACAACATGAGGCAATTCAATTGAAATCATTGTTAATCAGCAGCTGTGTAGAGACAGAAAGCAAATAGCTTTTTTTAAGATCAGAAGTGAAGAATTTGAACCAAATCTAAAACCAATTTACGTTGTCCAACGGTATGTAGTTAATGAATTGAACTGTAGATCCTGCTTTAAAGGAATATGGTTTTTGCATTCCATTGTCATCCTGATTTGAGGCTGCTAACATAAAATTGTAATTGAAAAGATGATTTTACAATGGCAATTCAAATTTTGACATATGATGATAGGATCATCTCCTATTACTTACAATTTGCAAAGCTTCAGTAAATCTCCAACCAGTGCAGAGTTGTCTTAATCAGCTGGGCTATTTTTCTGTTTTAATGTGGTAAAGAAATGGTAGGGCAATCAGCTCATTACTATCACTCAACTGGTACTCACGTTCATTGTAGTGGGTTATGTTTTGTCTACATGCACATGGAATGTAATTGGCAGGCTAACTGTATGTCAAGTTGATAGTATTGAGTGTAGAGATGGCTCTTTGTATATGACATAGAAACTATCCATACACCACTGACTAATGTTCGCCAAATAAACAAGGTTACATTGGGAGCTTATTTTCAAGTTCTATCATCCCATGCTCCTCAGGTCTAGTATCCAAGTAATGTATATTCCAATTCTAGAATGTTTACATATAAGCAGATTATATGAAGTACGATTATAGTATTTAGAAACTGTTCCAAGATGACTCAAACACTGTGTAAAGTATTTATTGTGTCATGTGCTGAAGACTATACTATCAGTTTATTATGGAAAGTTTTCTTATATCTATTTGCCATTATGGTGTATGTATCAATCATTTCCTGTGCATAATAAATATTTGTGTACAAGGTCTTTTCAAAAGACTTTCTAACTGCCCCTCACACATAGGGGTTCATTATAACATTTTGCATGAGAAGCATTCTCCTCTTTTCTATTTATACAAGCTTTTTGGAGGGTTCCCAAAGGAAGTGCTGTGATGGAAAGAGAATGCTACTTCATATACATGTACATGGCCTTTTTCAGAATGTGTAATTTCGAACCACAATAGACAAGCAGCATTCAACCTGATCACTACGATAGGCATGTTACTGGCTGTAAATGATTATGGAACACTTGTAGTTACTGTAAGATGAGTGTCATAGAAAATGCACATCCTGTGTTTAAAACTAAAAACCACATGGTAATTGAACATTTGTAATCTTACTGGCAAATGTAAATTCAGATCATTCATTTGTCAGACATCTGCAATGAAGTATTTTACGCTTCCTTGCACTGTACAAAACATATAACACCTTCGCAAAGGTGACTATACAATGAATATTGAATTTGACTGAAAATATTATAAAGGAATTAATTTGTTTTACTCATTTGGTATGCTAATTCTGTTGTCTTTTTACTCCTAGAGCAAAAGTACATGTTTGTATTGAGTTACCTTGTTACAATTTGTTTACTACATGCTTAGCTGAAAGTTTTTCTGTCACAGTGACTTAAGGCATGAGGACAGAAATGAATGATTCCTGCCAGTCAATGAACTTTAACTGGAACTGCACTTGAATGGTAATAATCTGCTCCTGTAATTGCTGTGGAAAAGAAAAATCCTCCAGAGATTTTACATCTAATCATTTATTTATAAATCTGTAGATAGCAGGCTGCAGAATGCGCAACAGGGGTCAACTTTCTGCTTAAGACCATTGTCTGGTGTTTACATTTCACAGCAGTTTTTACAGTAGTTGCAACCTACATGATCAGCTGAGCACTTTAATTCACTGGGTTCTGTTCTGCACATCATTGCTTTAGACAGACTGCTTCATTAAGGATGCTTCAACAGAGGCCATTCCCCTCAGCATTAGCTGAAATATGCATGTTTTTCCATCTCATTAATTCAGCCTACATACAATTAATTTCTGCCTATTAATAAACCCCTAGGTGTTAGTGACAGCTATCTAACCTAACAATACCAAGTGAGGCCTGAGGTACAAAAGCTTGAATTTCAAGTTCCAAGTGGGTTCTGAATGAAAATCTACCCACATTGGACTCCAGAGCCTTCATGATATTATAATTAAAGGACTGCAAGACTTAGACTGACCAGTTCCATTATTTAGCAAATAAAAGCTATTTGTAAATGTAAACAGATGTTAGTAATCATTAGCAGCTTTGTTTTCATTGATATGGGTAAATGTTCTTTTGCAAGAGAATACATATTAAAACATTTCAAAAAGAAAGCATGAACTCAACTATTTTTAATATTTTTATTAATATTTGTGTATTCATTCTTTAATTAAGTATTATACATTGACATATGTTTAGTATGCTTATGTCAATTTACTCACCCCCAAAATACGTTTTATCATGTTAAGTGAACCTTTTAATAGAATCCTGCTGTGTTACCAAGTGATGGCAATAACAAAAGACCAGTAGGAAGTAGTACATTTTTAACTACTGCATAATCATAAATGATTGATGTTCTGTGCAGATATCATGGAATTTCAGGCATATTTAGTAACCGATAAATTTGTATTGTTTATAAAACTGTATGAACCAATTTACAGTAAATAAGGGGGCACTTCAACTGCTGAGATTATTTATTAATATAATTCATTAGATAATAGATTTGTAACAGAATCAATCTATGCCTCGTGTGCAGTTAGCATGCCAATAATACATCAACTTAGGTGAAGGTTACTTGAGGAAAACTTACTCTCATGCAATCATTCATATTTCTAAAAGACTTGGAAGTCAGGATCAAGACACGGACTTATGAGCTATTGTACTGAGTAAGAATGTAACGAATGGAATATAATGTGGAAAAATGTGAGATTATCCACTTTGGTTGGAGAAACAGATCAGCAAAGTATCTCACAGAATCATTGAATCCTTACAACATGGAAGCGGGCCTATTTGGCCCATTGAGTCCATACTGACCCTCCGAAGAGCACCAGCCCCCCCCCCCCAAAAAAAAACTAACCCCCCTACCCTGTCTGTGTAAACCTGCATTTCCCATGGCTAGCCCACTTGACCTGCACATCCCGTGATACTGTGGACAATTTAGCATGACCAATCCACCTAACTTGCATATGTTTGGACTGTTGGAGGAAACCTACACAGACACAGGGAGAATGTGCAAGCTCCAAACAGACAATCACCCACGGTTGGGTTGAAACCCAAGTCATTGGTGCTGTGAGGCAGCAGTGCTAACCACTGAGCCATCGTACCACCCCAATTTCTGAAATTGTAAGAGGTTGTAAAGTGTAGATGTACAAAAGGTGTCCTTGTCAATAAGTTACTGACGCTAATTTGCAGGTGCAGCAAGCTGTTTGGAAGCCTCATAGAATGTTAGCTTTTATTGCAAAATGACTTCAATACAGGAATAGTGACGTTTTGTTTCAACTGTACAGGAGCTTGGTTAGGTGCTACCTTGAGTACAGTGTAGCGTTTTGATCATCTTGTCTCACCAAAGATATTATTGTCATATCAGGAGTGCAATGAAGGTTTACCAGACTCGCTCCCAACATGGTTGGAATGCCCTGTCAAGAGAAATTGAGCAGACTAGCCCTGTATTCTCTCAGGTTTAGAAGAATGAGGGTAAAAGAGTACACAGGATTGATGCAAGTAGGATGTCTCCTGTAGCTGGGGAGTATAAAACCGGGGGCTACAATTTAAAATAAGGGGGCTGCCACTTAGGATCCAAGCTGAAACTTCCGAATTCTGTACCACAGAGAGCTGTGGAGGCTTTGAGTACATTTGAAGTAGATGTTGATAGATTTTTGGTTACCAGTGAAGTACAGAGTTAGGGGATGGGGTGAGTAAAAGGCATTGAAGTGTTTGATCAGCCATGACTGTATTAAATGGCAAGGTAGGCATGATGGGCTGAATAGCTACTCATGGTCTGATGTACTATTTACTGGCTACAGATAGGAAAGAAACCGAATCATAGAATCCCTACAGTGTGGAAATAGGCCCTTCGGCCCAACAAGTCCACAGTGACCCTCTGAACAGTAATCCACGCAGACCCATTTTCCTGACCAATTTCTCTACATTTACTCCTGACTAATGCACCTTATCTACACATCCCTGAACATGATGGGCAATTTAGCTTGGCCAATTCACTTAACCTGCACATCTTTCGATTGTGGGAGGAAACTGGAGTACCTGGAGGAATCCCATGCAGACACGGGGAGAATGTGCAAACTCGATACAGACAGTTGCCCAAGGCCGGAATCAAATCCGGGCCGCTAGTGCTGTGAGGCAGCAGTGCTAACCACTGAGCCACTATGCCGTCCCTAACTGAGTGGCATAGGCAGTAGATTAATTCGCTGTCCTGTAAATCACTGCAAAGATGATTAAAGGTTTGTTCATTTCAATTCCTATTATCTCTGATAATAAATGCTGATTTAGGACAATTCTAAGTAAATATAAACAAATTTCATGTGTTTTCTTAACTAAATTTGTTTTTGCAGTTTGTTTGTAGCTGACATAATTCAGATGAGAATAATGAACACAGTAGATACACATTAGCATGATTCGGAGTTCTAAAGCTGCTGTATGATTTGTTGGATGGAAGTGTTTACATTAATATTTGAAATAGTTTGCAGAGAATTAAGAGTTTGAATAAACCGTAATGATGTATTCACTAAAATGTAACAGTGTGGACAAATGTATTTTAATTAACATAAGGAACCATGATGGGGGAAGTAACCAGGTAACATTCCAACAATAGGCTTTTTTATTGCCTTGCGCTGCCTGAGATATATTAAGTTAATCAATGACATGACACAGCTTGATACAAAGCCCTGTTTACATGGTGCTTTTTAATTCTAATTTGATCTAAATCAGCCCTTAATTCCAATTTAAATGTACTATGTAAATGGTGCTTAATTCTGATTAAATCCGAGTTAAAAACATACAATTTCCTGAGGTGGGTTTAATGTAATTCTAGCTAAATTCATTTTGTTGTTCATCCATGCAGATGGGTGTAAGTGAAGTGAACTCAGAATCTCCATGGTGTCCCACAGTGTTTTGTGATGTGACACAAAGACCAAGTACAGCTCTGTGTTTTACTTCATGTGATGTGTCCATTTAATACAAACTGAAAACTTCTTTGCGCAAATCATAGTTAAGCTGCCATGTAAATCGCGCAAATAAAAAGTAGTTCACATTTATTCCAAGCACACCGATACAAATTAGTTTGACCTCCCCTTTTAAGGAGGGCTCATCAGAAGCACTTAGGGGGCTATAGCAACTTAAACATTCCACAGATTGTAAGCAATGATTACTTTCTATCTTAATATTTCTATCCTCGCTTTATCAGGAATTAGTAAGTTATCACCATTAGTAGGAAGTCAGTTTTATTTTCTTGATTAAACACAATTTTTGGTATCAGTTAATCACAGGAAACCCGTTTCAATGATTTGATTGTTAGGAATACTTACAAATGTTTTTAAATTCCAACATATTGTAAACTTCTTAAATTAAATATCTAATTGGGAAGTAGAATTAGACAGAAGAAACCCACCATTTTCTGTTTGTCTGGTCATGTATTTCTTCATTGAAGTGGAATATCTAAGCTAAATTGTGAAGTTGACAGTTGTGGAAAAAATCGCAAGCAGGTTTACATTTAAGAATCGTATTCGAAGGTGTTCACAACATGTTAAAAATTATTCATTCTGACTTCATTTTGAGGCCATGCCTGGAAGTAGATGTATGTGGATGATTTATTATAGTTCCAAAGAGCTATGTCTATAAATAATTATCTTTCACTGAACAAGTAACTTGACATGTTGAATGCAACCAGTGTTGCTACAGTATAGAAAATAAACTTTCATATTAATCAACAGTCAAGTATTGTAAGTTGGTCTTCATAAATTATGAATTGTGTTCAAATCTCTCAGGGTTCATTGATAGAAAAAAAATTAAGAGAATGTATAAGGCAGCAAGCATTTGAATCAATTTTCACTAGAATGCTCGGTATGTTGTAATTGTTTTTTTAATCATTAGGGAACTATTATTCATGTGCAATTTTGAAGACTGCTCTTCAGATGTGGTTGTCAAATTGAAAAGTAACAAAAGATTGTTTCCATGCAGTTGAAGCCATTTTAAAGTTCACAAATGCCAAACTTACTGAAGAAATGTTATTGCTTGATTCTGCAGGACAAGAATGGCCTCATTTACTTGTGAGGTATGTGAAAGCCAAGAGGAAATGACAGAACCAGTGAAATACTGTATGACCTGGCTTCAGGCCTATTTCTCTGAACCTTGGACAACAGAAAAACTTCCTCTCCCTGCCTTTCACCATCCCATTTTTCAACAAGGTTTGTTGCAGTCTAGTTGCGTTTGTGTAATAATATTTTGACTTTCACAATTTTGACTTGCATTGAATATCTGTTTTCTTGACAACAATATAATGGAGTGTTTTATCCTGTGTGAATTTGAGACTCAGCACATAACATCAAGTATTTAGGAACGATAAGGTTCTTTAACTGTTCCAAGTGGTTCTGTTGGTTTTGGCACAACGTTGCACATATTTTGGCAAGGGAGCTGAAAATGATGCAGTTCTACTCCTGACATATGCAGACTGAAAGGTCTGAATGTAAACACATCTGAATAGCTGTAAAGTTTTCAATGAGCTTATTGTTGACCTGTATTGTCCTTTTGCCAATATCTGCATGTTCCTTAAAGAAAAAATACATTCTACTGGATTGTCACATAATCCCAATATTGTAAAAGAAACATACTGTTAGAGTTTCTTAGTCACCCCTTGTTACTCAGTTTTACCTTTCATAATTGTTCATTAGAGACAGTCTAGGAACCGATACTTTTGATCTGTATTCCCTTTTCATATGGTTTCATAAAGCTGTGTGTTATTATCTAGTAGGGTCTGGCAGGGATGCCTGAGGCCAAATGGAATTAGGGAATAGGTGATGGTTTTATGTTAATTGAGGGATAATTGGGTGAGAACCTGCTTGGTCATACGTGTGTGGAGAACGCGTAATCAGTAGGGAGTTGATGGTTTGTGAGTTAGAGTGAAACTCTGACTAGAATAAGCATATTCTGGATCAGTGGTGCTGGAAGAGCACAGCAATTCAGGCAGCATCCGAGGACCGGCAAATCTGCAGTCATTGTTTTTACCTCTAGAATAAGCATATGCCTAGACACTGTCAAACTAACATTTAATCTCTGGCATTAAACACTGTTCTTTTGGCATTGTTTATATGTAGGTTGTTCACAACTTACTGATCGCCTTCATGCTTTCATGGTATGTGACTTTGTTATGCACTTGAGAGGCTAGAGACTACTCAAGGTACACTATCCTTCCACAATCTTTTAAACTTCCTTGCAAGTGTCATCATAATGAGCCCACCATCTTCCTCCAATGCCTTTTGTCCCATATCGAACTTAGTGGGATAGCTCTTGATCATTCTTATAAAACATTCTTGATGTTCCCTGGTTGAATGATCGGCCAATTTATTACAGGTATTCCTGATCTTGGACTTGAGGGCAGACCAGAGGCTATTGGGATCCTGCAATTCGGTGCCGCTGAGGGTCGCTAGGTTTGTGGAGAGGAGTTGGTTGTATGAAGATGTTTTTTCAGGTTTTTGCCTCAATATTGAACTTCTTGCACCTGCATGATCAACACGAGACTCCCCAAGCAGGTACTCTACTCCCAGCTCAGAAATGGAGGCCAAGCCCCAGATGGACAGAGGAAGCTCTTCAGGGATACCCTCAGGGCCTCACTGGCGAAGTCTGGCATTACCACAGACACCTGGGAATTACTTGCCCCAGACCATCTAAAGTATTCATGAAGGTGTCAAACCCCTCAAGATCTGCCATCAGGAAAAAGCAGAAGCCTGGGCAAAAACAGCATAAGGTGCATGCTGCCATACCAACACCCCACCCACCCCTTCCTACGATCACCTTCTGCTCCAAGAGCCTGCAGAAGCTGCATCAGTCTGTACAGCCACCTATGGATTCACCCTGAGAATGGAAAAGAGTCATCGATGTCTGGTGAGGGACTTCCAGTGATGATGATGGAATGATCCTTGCTGGGTTTCGCTCATATCTATCTAAAGAAAGCCATAATTGGTTTAGTTTTCACACTGCTTTCTCTATACAGTTATCTCCAGAGCTCCCCAATGATCTATCATCGGCAACATGATGCAGGTTCCACTAGCCATCCAACTCTACCTGACTACCAAATCTCTTTATCCTTCCATTTTGTCTGGCTTATCAGATCTGCTTTTTTTTTTCCTGAACTTTGAAATAGCCAAATTATCTCAGTCGCAATTTCAAATACTCTTGCCAACAATTCATCCAGTAATATTCTAAAGCTAAACTGAGCCATTCATATCCTTTGTGCTACTTGTCTCTGAATTGAGGTGAGCCACAGACTCCTTTTCTTCTCTCATAAGAAGAGCACACACTTCACTCTAGCTTTCCTTTAACCTTTTTTGCTTTTGTGCAAACCTCTGAAGTTCATGTGCAGCAGGGACTTCCACAAGGGACAGTTATTGCTGTGGTCCATGTTGACAAGCCAATAATCGGGCAATTACTGTTGGAGTGGCTGAGTGTGCACACAGCTCTGTGGCGGGTCAGAGGGAACATTGTTCAACCCTGTGCTGAAATCTTCCTTCATGCCTAGACCCGAGTACTGGAATATTGTCATGGTCATCCTCCACCCTCTAAACTTCAGCAAAACTAAAATGCTGCAGGTCGTATCCTAAGTTCCACCCATGTTCCAACTGACTTTTATTTGCTTCTAACCATGCAAATCCTCAAATAGAAAAGATTTCACCTCTGAATTTAAACCTCAGCTGGGCCATTGGGATGATGAGCAGCAGATTGCATTTAATTTTGGTAAGACTAACCAGCGCAGGTAGGGCCCTGGGGTGTGTTGTCAAAAAGAGAGACTGTAGTAATTGGAACCAAGGTGACCTCATTAACTACAAAGCCATTGGTTGGGGTTGTTAACCTGAGCCAATCAGAAAAGCCCTGGCTGACCAATATAACCAGGGGATTTTGAATCTTCACAGTAAAAAAAAATAATATTAACAGATAAAAATATATATACACGTATAACCAGGAGATGTGTTTTGTGTGTCCCTGGCAAAGGCTAGTTTCACTAGGGGTGCTGCGCTTTGGGTTCATTTTTATGCACTGTCCTTTGGTTGTTTGCTTCAGGACTGCGATCTACTTAGAGATTAGACTCTCCTCGGTTCAGGTGACTGACCTTGAGCTGGCTGGCCAATGTCAGTGTACTGATGCAGTAGTGAATGAGGGGTGACTTGTGCTGTTATTTCAGTGGGTAGGCCTTGGATTGGGCCTCAGTGTGTGGGCCAAAGATACAGTGTGTTTTAAAAAAAAGAAATATAACCAGGAGATTAGAATCTCCTCAATTGAGAATTGACTCTGAGCTGGCTGGCCTCAGCCAGTGTATGTGAATTAAGGAAATAAAGGGTGAGTGGTGATGGGATATTTGCCTCTGTGCAGTTATTTCAGAGACCTAGGGGTTCAGGTACATAGTTCTTTGACAGTGGCATCAGAAGTAGGCAGTGTTGTGCAGAAAGTGTTTGTTACGCTTGCCTTAATTGGTTGGAGCGTCGAATACAGGAGATGGGACATCATGTTGCAACTGTATAGGACATAGGTGAGGCCACTTTTGGAATACTGCGTACAGTTCTGGTTGTCCTGCTGTAGGAAGGATGTTATTAAATTGGAAAGAGTGCAGAAGAGATTTACAAAGGTGTTACTGGGACAGGAGGGTTTGAGTTATAAGGACAGGAGAGATAGGGTTGGAAGTTTTTCCACTGGAGCTTAGGAAGTTAAGGGGTGACTTTATCGAGGTTGATGAAATCATGAGGGCACAGATAAGGTGAATAGCAAAGGTCTTTCCCCAAGGATAGGAGAGTTCAAAACTAGAGGACATAGTTTTAAGAGGAGAGGGGAAAGATTTAAAAGGGACCTATGGTATGGACTAAGCCAGACCACTCAAAACATTCTTAAGCAGGCAACCCCATACCATAACTTTACAATTTGTTTTGGTAAGTGTACAGTGAAAATTACCCTGGGTACATTAGCGAGGTTGACTACTAGATTTTAAAACCGACAAAAATGTATTCACAAAATTACATAATGAACACAAAGAACAGAATAAAGAACCTCTACAGAATTCAACCTATCCAATGAGACTTAATTATGCTGTTCTGAACTGACACAACAGTCCCAATAAGCAAACTCCCTTTGAAAACCAGTATAAATGGAACACATGCTTACAGGTTGAAGTTGAGAGGCAGAAAAGAGATAGTTTCCACACAGCTCCCTGTTGAACTTCACAGTTTAAGTCTGAACTAAAACTGCCCAGCTCAGCTAGAGAGCTGATCACTCCCCTTTCATTAAACAGGTCACATCTAAAACATGACCACTTTGGCCTGAAGTCTTTTCTGTTTAGAAGTTTGCTACCTTCTCCCCAGCCTCACCCCCCTCCCCATTCCCCCATTTATCTTTCCACCCTGGAGGCTTCCTGCCTCTATTCCTGATGAAGGGCTTTTGCCCAAAACGTCGATTTCCCTGCTCCTCGGATGCTGCCTGACCTGCTGTGCTTTTCCAGCACCACTCTGATCTAAACTCTGCTTTCCAGCATCTGCAATCCTCACTTTTGCCTTAAGTCTCATCTGTTTACAAATAAACAAAAGGCCTCCTAAAATTCTTTTCATCTCTGTACCAAACCAGACTGATCGGAGCCTGGCCCAGTTTATTGTCCCTCTGAAAGAAATCAAGGACAGAGTTTCGTTGAGCCAAGGAACAGCTTTTAGACAAAAAAGGACTGACTTTATGACGCCTGAAGGCAACTTTTTCACCCAGAGGGTAGTGCATAGATAGAGTCATAGAGATATAGAGCACAGAAACAGACCCCTTGGTCCAACTCATCCATGCTGACCAGATATCCCAACCCAATCTAGCACCGGGTCCATATCCCTCGAAACCCTTCCCATTCAGATACCCATCCAGATGCCTTTTAAATGTTGCAATTGCACTAGCCTCCACCACTTCCTCTGGCAGCTCATTTCATATCCGTCCCACCTTCTGCATGAAAAAGTTGCCCCTTTGGTCTCTTTTATACCTTTCCCCTCTCACCCTAGACCTATGCCATCTACTTCTGGATTCGCCCATTCCAGGGAAAAGACCTTGTCCATTTATCCTATCCATGCCCCTATAAACCTCTATATGGTCATCCCTCAGCCTCCGATGCTCCAGGGAAAACAGCCCCAGCCTATTGAACGTCTCCCTATAGCTCAAATCCTCCAACCCTAACAACATCCTTGTAAATCTTTTCTGAACCCTTTCAAGTTTCACAACATCCTTGCGATAAGAAGGAGACCAGAATTGCACGCAGTATTCCAAAAGTGGCCTAACCAAAGTCCTGTACAGCCGCAACGTGACCTCCCAACTCCTGTACTCAATACTCTGACTAATAAGGGAAAGCATTCCTAATGCCTTCTTCAGTATTCTATCTACCTGCGCTTCTACTTTCAAGGAGTTATGAACCTGCACTCCAAGGTCTCTTTGTTCAACAACACTCCCTAGGACCTTACCATTAAGTCCTGCTAAGATTTGCTTTCCCAAAATGTAGCACCTCGCATTTATCTAAATTAAAGTCCATCTGCCACTCCTTAGCCCATTGGCCTATCTGGTCAAGATCCCATTGTGATCTGAGGTAACCTCCTTCACTGTCCATTACACTTCCAATATTAGTGTCATCTGCAAACATACTAACTATATCTCTTATTTTCACATCCAAATCATTTATATAAATGACAAAAAGCAACGGATCCAGCACCAATCTTTGTGGTATTCCACTGGTCGCAGGCCTCCAGTCTGAAAAACAACCCTCCACCATCACCCTCTGTCTTCTACCTTTGACCAATTCTGTATCCAAATGGCTAGTTCTCCCTGTATTCCATGAGATCTAAACTTGCTAAACAGTCTGCCATGGGGAACCTTGTCAAACGCCTTGCTGAAGTCCACATAGATCACATTCACCGCTCTGCCCTCATCAGTTCTCTTTGTTACTTCTTCAAAAAACTCAATCAAGTTTGTGAGATTTCCCATGTACAAAGCCATGTTGACTCTCCCTAATCAGTCCTTGCCTTTTCAAATACATGTACATCCTGTCCCTCAGGATTCCCTCCAACAACTTGTCCACCACCAACGTCAGGCTCACTGGTCTGTAGTTCCCTGGCTTGTCCTTACCACCTTTCTTAAATAGTGGCACCACGTTAGCCGATCTCCAGTCTTCATGCACCTCACCTGTGACTATTGATGACGCAAATATCTCAGCAAGGGGCCCAGCAATCACCCCTCTAGCTTCCCACAGAGTTCTAGGGTACACCTGATCAGGTCCTGTGGATTTATTCACTTTTATGTGTTTCAAAACATCCAGTACTTCCTCCTCTGTAATTCAACATTTAAAAGACCTTCAAGAATAGGAAAAATAAAGAGGGGTACAGACCAAACGCATGCAGATAGGACAAGTTTAGTTTGGAAACGAGTTGGACTGAAGGGTCTGTTTATGTGCTGTCTGACTCTATGGCTCACTTTCTTGATTATTCCAGTCCATAATCTTTCCTAAACTCAGAATGAGCTTTGACATTAAGGTGCTAATTTGATAAATGGACAATAAACGCTGCAGCCTCTAAGTGTCTTCATAAAATCCGATGGAAAAAGTCAAAATTTTGACTTGCAGGTCAGCAGAAATTAAACCTTAGACCCACTCAGTCTTTAAAATTTGCTCCAGGGACATGATTTAACTTCAATGCAGAATCATATATTTTCCTTACAATTAGTTATGAAGTGTGCTTTAATAAAATGTATACTCTCCTTAATCTGAGAAATAATGTAACATACATCACTTACTGTAGAGCTGTTTATGGTGAGTCAGACATGGTATTGTTGCACAGGTACATTTTAGCACATAAGGTTTTATTCAAATCAGGTTGAAAACTGTTCGTAGAAAGTCTCTGCATAGACAGCTGATTTTGAAATTATTTTCTGGAAACTATAACAGTCGTCATTCTAGCAATTAAAATAAATAATTCCTCCACATTTAATGGGTTGATAGCTTTCTATCTTTAGGTACATGTCTGATTAGCTTGCAAGTTTTGTAATTAACGCAAAAAGTGAATACAAACAGAGTACAGTGATTAGGAAACACTGCACAATGAAGAGTGCCATTTTGGAGTAACATGTTAAATGGAGCCCCTATGTGCTTTCTCAGGAGAATATAAAGGGATTCAATGGAGGAAAATAAGAGCATTTGCTTGATTTCAAGGCAAAACAACATTTCAATGGTGACCAGCTGGTTATTTATTGTATTGCCATTTGAAGGACTTTGGTGTGCCTTCAGTTTGACTGTTACATTTGCTCACAGTACAGAGGAACTTGGACTGGGAGGGCAGGATCTAATTTTCATTGTACATGTAGGTACCAATGACATAGATAGGATGAGGAAGACTCAAAAGGCTGGTCATTACTTAAATGGAAAGAGACTCCAAAAATGCAGCAGAGGGATCTTTGTATTCTTCTGCATGAAGTGCAAAAAGTTCATCAGTTCTGAGGAAGGGTGGCTGAACCCAAAACGTTTACTGATTGCTCTCCACAGATACTCCCTGACCTGCTCAGTTTATCCAGCACTCTCTGGTTTTGTTTCTGCTTTCCAGCATCCACAGTTCTTTGTGTTTTTGTAGATATAAATAATTGTGCGAGAGAGCCCATCTGAGACACCAGGTAAATGTCCATTCAGGTGCCAGTTTCATCTAGTTCTTACATCATAATCATATAGCCTTAACCACATACTCAGTAGCCACTATTCGAACAAATATACAGTCATCTATTTACTCTGCATCATCTTCAGTCTCTTGACCTGAGCATCCTACTTTTGGGGTCTCGATGAAATTGAATCGCAAACTTCTCAGGTGGCCACAGACTTTTATTTCTTTGCTTTTTCCTTTAGCTCCACTGCCTAGTGTCTTTTCAATTGTTATCCCTCATTGGTATGCATTCCTCTTTTTGGCACCCACTTGCCCTACTGGCTAGCTTTCCTATTCCTTGTCATTGTCTTTCAGGAAACCCACACAGACAAAATGTTCTAATTCCTCAATGCCATATCTCTATCTCTTTCCCAACTGCCACCATCCAAACACCTACCAGTTAAATTTTGCTGAACGATGCAGAGTTTGCATTCAGAATAGGACTGTGAAACATAAGTCAGAGGCCTCTTACTAATATAATCAGGTTGCTGTCAACATGCTTCTATATTACAAAAGCCAGTGTGGTGTCAGGAATCCTTCACATGCTGCTCGGATGTAACATAGCCCCACAGAATTGATACTTATTTCATTAATCAAAGAAATGGACACGATGGGGTCCACTTTCCCTCTGAGAGCTGAGATAAATAATTGTTGCCAGTTCACTGAGGGATAATTGAACCAAGACCTCGGAGCCATTGGAGCGTAGTACCCAGAAATGCCTTGAATGAGAAGATACAGTGACTGAGGGTAAGAAAGCTTGGATTAGGCTAGAGGCCAAGACTAGGCAAAGACAAATACAGTTGCATTATATGGCAAGAAATGGTTCTTAAAATTGCTTCACTCTCAATATTGTTCTAGAATATTACTGAACTGCCGTACTACCTGAATGATTGATTAGTATTTTGCAATGCTGAAAATCCCATCTTACAAACAGTTCAAAAATATTCAATAATCCATTAAATATCTTTTAAACCCCAACAATGTCACTCTTCCACCAGCATCACCGAAAAATCTCAAAATTCACAGAAATCTAACCCTGAGGTTGTACAGTACATTGGTGAGGCAGCTTCTGGAATACTGTGTCCAGTTCTGATTGCCCAGTTTTGGGAAGGGTACTATTTAGCTGGAGAGGATTCAAAAGAGATTTACCAGGATGGTGCCAGGTTTGGAAGGTTTGAGTTATAAAGAAAGGCTAGGTAGACTGGGACTTCTTTCACTCGGAGTATAGGAGGTTGAGAGGCGACCTCCTAGAGAGGCGATAGAAGTTTATAAAATAATGAGGGGTATAGATGAAGTTAATGGTATGTGCCCTTTCCCTAGGATGGGGGATTTCAAGACTAAAGGGCACATTTTTTAAGGTGAGAGAAGAGAAGTTTAAAAAGACATGGGGGCAAATTTTTTACACAGAAGGTGGTTTATGTGTGGAATGAACTTCCTGAAGAAGTGGTGGATGTGGGTAGAATTAGAACTTTTGAAAGACATTTGGGTAAATACATGAATAGGAAAGGTTTGGAGGGATATGGACCAGGAGCAGGCAGATGAGACTAATTTAGCTTGGAATTATTTTCAGTGTAGACTGCTTGGACCGAAGGGTCGGTTTCCATATTGTATGTTTCTATGACTTGGAAGGCAAAGAATTCTTTAACTGGAAAAGGAGTCCATCAGTGGAATGAATCACTTAAGCCTAAGAAATTGCAACATCGCAAAGAGACAATTTCCAACAATTCTAGCATTTCACAGAATAATTTCACCTCCAATAGTTCTAACCTTATAAATGATTTTCAGGTCAAAATTGCAGAGAATTACAGTATTCCTGTTATGGATTCCCAATGAGGGAGAAAGAAATATAAGAATATCCTGATGAATCTAAATGAATTAACATGAAAGAAAGTTAATGTGGGGTAGAGACCACATTGTCGATGTTACTTGTTTCTGTGTTGTACATTCTATGTAATTTTACACAATTTCAGCACAGAATAGGAGGTTGTCAGCATTCCAGGCCATTCAAGAATCCCAGCTTTTCCAAACCAGAGAACTGAAAAGGGAAATTCTTCTTAATCCTACAATTCCATGCACAAGTGTTGGAAGTTGGGAGAAGGAAGAGAAAATGAAGAATATAAACCAATGAAGGATTTTATTTTTATACAAACTGAAAATAGTGGGGATGACTTTTCCATTCTACTTCAATGATAAGGAGTTTCCAAGATTGGGATGTTCAGCAGCAATAATATTTTAACCCATCCTTAGTGCAAGATGCTTTCCTGGTAAAGGAGTTGAAGCAGACCTGTGGAATAGCTGCCTAAAGGATCAGTTAAGGAGCTGATGGACAATTAAATTGCTTTCTATATTTCTATAAAGAGACTGCACAGCATTTTAGTGGATATAGCACTTCAATTAATTACCTTTCATAACAGCGGCCAGCTGAACAGGTGCAAACCAGTTGTGCTGAGTATTTTGATCAATCTTTAAAGCCACAGTCAGCTTTTAGTGTTCACTTGTTGGAGATTGAAATACTGTATTCTGTAAGAAAAGTATACATCAGGAGGCTTGAGATACATCATGAGGCTTTCTAGGACACTGACAAGAGTACATCAATGCTTCATCTAGATCTTTCCTGGAAATTGTCTCCGGATCTCACCCAAATACAATGACTGTTGTGCTACCCTCTCTTAGATGCAGTATCGGGAGAGCTCCTTCCAGGGGTCCCATTTGTTTGGAGGAGGGTATAGTCAGATCAAACAAAGCAGTAACAGCTACTGCTGCAGAGAGGGACAGAGGACTGTCAGCAGGAAGCCCAGTCCACCCAAGATACTCCGGGAGCATTACTTCTGCATTCAGAGATGCTAAGACATGTGCATGAGATTATTCTTTACCAATGTAGACTTAGACTTCATAGTATTAGAGCCAGGACTACACTAATTGTAATAATCACAGCAGCATTTCTTAGTAAGTTGTTGAAACCTTACAACTGTTGGAAGCTTGCATCAGTTCCATGCTTTAATTCTCAGTGCACTTCAGCATAAGGGAGGTCTCTGCAGCTCTTTACACTCCGAGGAATGATGACACATTATTTCTTCTTACCAAAGAAGACCAGCAGCAGAGACCACAGGGATTTAAGAGGATCCCTTCTGCTTCAGGGAACCATTGACTGCACACAACTGGTCATGCAACAGCCCCTGCACTGAACTTCAATATTCAGGAATGGAAAAGGATGCCAAGCCCTCAGTGTATGGCTCGTGTTCAACCACATCGTACAGGTTAATGCCTACTTTCCAGGGAGCTGCCATGTGTTGATATTGGGAGCGCCATTTGTCCCACAAATCCTCTGAACCCCAGTACGTTATTCATAGCACGTTGGCTATTAGTTGATGAGTAACACACCTTCATGCAAAGGCATCATTCCTACGAAATTGTCAGACACCAGCTGACTCTTCTTACCATAAGGACCACCGGAAACAGTATTGAATGGACCATTGCAATCAGCTAGCAGGGGTTTAGATAAATTGGAGATCAGGAAGTGCTCTGAGTTCTTGCTCAAAGAAGTCTACATGTTTTGTCACCATATGCTGCTGTGATTATTACAATTAGTGCAGCCCTGGCTCTAATACTATGAAGTCTAAGTTTACATTGGTAAGGAATAATCTCATGCACATGTCTTAGCTCATCTGAATCTGGCCATTATGAGAGATCAGACTTTACCAATAGCAATTGTGACATAAGATCAATTTCTGGAGTCACAAGAGGAGGAGGAACAAATTCAAGAACCAGAGAGTCCAAAGCAGACAATCTGAACTAGTGAGGGATGTTGGACCTTGAAGAGCATTTTTCAGATATGTCCTCCATCACTAAATTCCAGAGCACTGCTGTGATGTGAACCAGCCTGCACAATTTCCATCCATTATACAAATCTAGCCTCTGCCTGAATCCTTTCAAACCCTTCCCCAGGAGGACAATAACAATGACCAGTAATTCCATCATTACCCCATTATCATAAAAGAAATCTGTAACAAAAGCAAACAGTGGAAACATGGCACATGTTAAGAACAATGGATAACTTTACATTTGAATGATATTTTGTGTTTTGAGTTTTAAAAAGAGTAAGACATAATCAGTCATTTATAGAAATTGGTTTATGAATTTCGATCTGTGGTGCCCAGAAGGTAAGGAGACCTGTTTTGTTTTGCATTTATTTTGGAGACAATTTAAATTCGTGAAGTGAACAGTTCAGTGGATTAAAAAAGGTAGAGGGAAAAAAAAGGTGGTGGTGTTTAGTGACCAAAGTCCAGAGAGAAATGGAACAATCCAGACAGCCAGTCAGTCAGTATGGTTTATACGAGAAAGAGTGAAGAACTGCTGGACACTGGAATTAAGAAACTCATGTGGCTGCTTTCAAATTAAGTGAGTGTAGCTTGATTTGGGTTTTGCGTTTCTCAGGGATGGACAGCAGTTGAAGGGAAATATTATTTAGTGACTACCCACAACTTTGTCAAAAAAGAAATTAGCTGGAGCTCTACCTCTTGAGTCTGAGCAAGGAGCCTTAATATGGAGAGAGTGGTAACTTTTCACACCAGTTTGGGTGTTTGTTGGAGTACTTTTGGGATGAAGGAAATAGTATGAATTTGAATGCTGCAATTTCTGTGATGAAAGTTTTCCAACCTACTGTAACATTGTTCTTGTTTTCCTTTTGTTTAATGAATGTTTTATTCTTTATGTTAAAAGTACACTGGCAGCCTTTTGTGAATGCATTCTGTAATTGACTACCACAATTTTAAAAAGGTTGGGATCGAACAAGCCAGGTTTCAATCTGGGCTCTGACCTATCCAGGATTAACAACAGCTGGAATCATACGACATAACTCACAATATTAACAGTGTTAAAAATCTCACAACACCGGGTTAGAGTCCAACAAGTTTATTTGGAAGCACTAGCTTTCAAAGCGCTGCTTCTTCATCAGGTAGTTGTGGAGCAGATTCCTGTTGCAGTACAGTCTGTGTCTTATGAATCTGCTCCACAACCACCTGATAAAGAAGCAGCGCTTTGAAAGCTAATGCTTCCAAATAAACCTGTTGGGCTATACTCTGGTGTTGTGTGATTTTTAACTTGGTCCACCCCAGTCCAACACCGGCACCTCATCAAATCAATGTTAACAGTATACACCACGGTGCTTATTCATAGGTTACTTTGAATCTTCTACTAAATGCAACCTCCGTAGCAGCAGCAAACAAGGTGGCTGGGTGTTGAGATTCCAAAGTGAGATGATCAGATGCCCTTTGATGATACTCTCATGGCCTGCCTTGGAATGCACCAACTAACCATGGATTTCAATAGTCTGGACTGCCTGGCTGTTAGGCCAAAGCAATGGTGGAGAGATGGGGAAATGCTGCCATCCATTATCATGACACTGGCTCAGCACTTCTGTTCAACCAACTCTGTCATTTGCTCGAGGTGAGATCTCAGGGTTTTGCCAACACACTGCAAGTCCCTGCTAACTGAGCCACTGTGGAACATGGATGAACACAATGGAGAATGTGGTCACTGAAGAAGGTCTATACACTATCCCAGCCTTTTGTTTCATTGAAGAACTGGACAACGATCTCATTGTCGAACTCATCAAAGTCTTTGATGATCTTGTCAGTGGTAAAGTCCCTGGAAACTATAGCATTCCATCTGAAATCATCAAAGCTGGAAAGTAGGCACTTTTCTGTCTTGGTAAAAACAATGACTGCAGATGCTGGAAACCAGGTGCTGGAAGAGCACAGCAGTTCAGGCAGCATCCAAGAGACTTAAGAGCTTGGGAAATATTATAGCCTGATTGTGAAGAACATGAGAAAATATCTTTTTGGGATCATTTGCCGAAATACGTTCATGAATATCAGCCAGAGTCAGATGACTGGGCAGTGGCCACAATAGTGGGATATGCAGACAAGCCTAAAGGAAAATGCAAGAACTTCTAAATGTCCAAGATTAGCAACAAGTAGTAAGGGCCATTGATAGGCAAAAGGATTTACAAGACTGGAGGAGCAGAAAATGCATTTATAGTACTGATTCAGGAAGTACAATTAAGAGGAAAAGGTCAAGTACAGCTGAGAAGATTTCTAGTAAACATGCTGATGGGAGAAATGCAGAGAGATCTCAACATGAGAAAACAGTCCACAGTCTGACAAGGAAACTGGGTAGCAAGGATAATGGAGAGCCTTCCTGGACAGATAAAAGCAGAAGTCCCAATGATTAAGAAGTGTTTATGGCTACTAGTAGAATGGAAAGAATCGGGTGACTAAATAAGGCTAAACTAAACGGATGGAATTTTACATCTGGAAGTTGACAGTAGTGGTCGACCTGTTTTGTCTCACTGGTGGATCTCTTCTATACAGAATCTCACCATGGCAGATGGTAACATCTGAATTCAATAAAAATTTGGATTAAAAGCCAGCCTCAAAGGGACCACGTCAACTGGCATAAAACCCAACTGTTTACATTATGAAAGGAAATCTGTTATTCTTACCTGGAATGGCATACGTGTGACTCCAGACCCACAACAATATGGTTGACCCTTAACTACTCTCTTTGCAATTAGGGACAGGCAATAAATGATGACCTATCCAGTCATACCTATATCCTATGAACGAATATATTTGAAAGAAAATTGTCTGGGGGCACAGCAACAGCAATTTAAATGCTATGGTAGGCCAATTTTCTCAAGTTAAAACTGGTTAGCAGCACTGAAATGAGTACATATGTCCGATGACGCCAGTATAGTATTTTAAACACTGATTTGCAAAAGTCAACCAGAACAGGGAATTTAAAAATTAATTGTTATAATGTCTTACCTGCCACATAGATTGAATCGTGAGTGCACTGAATTTCCTGAATAACACAGGAGCTTTTAGGTCGTTCAAGCTGATGAGGAAACTGTCTGTCAAAGATCAAAGCACAATGAATGCGAGATTTAAAAGACGCATCAATATTTCATTAGAACACATACATTATAATTCACATCTATAAATTACTTTTAAAAACAATTTCAACTATCAGATCTCACCCATAAAATGCATCTTTTCTTCACATCTAATTCTGACCTCTTGAGCAACCTTGATTTTAATCACTTCATGACTGGTGACCGTGCTTTCAGTGCCTAAGCTCTAGAATTTCCTCCTGTCCTCTGCATGTCACTTTCCTCCTGTAAGACATTCCTTAAAATCTCTTCCTGATCAAGCCGTTGATTATCTGATTTAATATCTTTTAATGTGGCTCAGTATCATGTTTTGTTTAATAATGCTGAGAAGCACATTGGGTTGTTTTCACTACATTAAAAGCGTGAGATACAAGCTATTGCTGAGTGATGGGGGGTGGGGTCATGGTCGAGTGGGCAGTAGGAAGAGGTGTCCTCGAGTTGGCGTTTGGCTTCAGCGGTGTAGAGGTCAGTGCACCAGACTACCACTGCGCCCCCTTTATCCGCTGGCTTGATGGTGAGGTTGGGATTAGAGCAGAGGGATTGGAGGGCTGCGCGTTCTGAAGGTGAGAGGTTGGAGTGGGGGAGGGGGGTAGACAGGTTGAGGCAGTTAATGTCCCGGCGGCAGTTGGAAATGAAGAGGTCGAGGGCAGGTAATAGGCCAGCGCTTTGCAAGGTTTGTGCTTTAAGACATACACCATGAAAATATAGTCATAGAAAAGAGGATTGCACTGACTGCAACAATTACTAAGGTCAGGCCTTCTTAATTATAGTGGGAAAGGTCTTGGCTTTCACTATTCTGACCAGGCTACTAACTCTGACATCACACATCCTGCTCTGAGATACAGCTTCAGAGCTGGCAGATCGACAGTTGGCATGATATTCTGACTTTGACAGTTACAGGAGAAGTGTCTGGAGCCTTGCTTTCGATAACCTTACCACAGTCTTCAATCTCATCAGTGGAAACAATCTCTTTAAAGCTCTTGCAGAAAATAAGTGGCCCACCTGGATATTATTTCTTGTTTTGTTCTGTCAGTTACAATGGAACAGCGTTGACACTTTTAATATTGGCACCAGGGTAAATCAGACAACTCTGCTTGGCATATATTACTGTATGCTGCAATTGTATGCTTTTGGTGACTCAAATAAGGGTGTTTACCTGAGTGCCAGAGCTGACAATAAGCTGCTCAAAGTGTCAAGACTACACACTTAGATCCTTGTCCATGAGCAGGAGTGCTGAATGCTGATGGTGCCATGCTGGCATCTCATAGTCAGTTTTACATGGAACAGCTTGTAGATTTGTTCTACAAGGAGTTGGGATCAACTGCTGCCATCATGAAGACTGAAGCTATGGCCAAGGATGTAGAGACTCCACCCTCCATCAACATTGACAACCTCATTCTGGACTTTGTTGGCAGCTTCCTAGACCCTGGATCAGTAATTACCGATAATCTGCCCCTTGAAGCCAACAGCAGTGGCTGGACTGTAAAGCTGTATTTGTTATGTCAAGATTGTGAAGTTGAGTTTGGAGCAGCAGCAAATTAACTGACAGTACAAAGGGTCTACCAGACTTGTGTTCTCAGCATTCTCCTTTACAGCAATGAAGTTTGGCTAATTGGGCCTTCACCTCTGCTGTCTCAGATGCATATTAGACATCTCCAGACAAGACCAAGGTATCAAATATTGAGTTACATCAGAATGCAGATAACATCCACGTGCTTGTCCACTTGACAGTGGCAGCTCTGTTGGTTGAATCATATGAATACTATAGATAAGGTACATTCAATGACAAACTTGGTATCAGCATGGGATAAACAGGTTGTACAAATCTGACATACACCAATATCTACAAGCAGTATACTCCAAGTTGACTGAGATCAGAGTGGATGCTTTGGAAATCCTTATTTCTGACCAGAGGACCTGGCCATAAGCAGTGAGGAAGAGCATGGAAGAAGGTGAGAAATTTTTAAAAATGACAGTATAGTGGAAAAGAGAGCCTAGTGGAACAAAACTACATCACTAAACCTTGGGCCGATGCTATTCACCTGTACCAGCTGTAGAAGGGACTGCCACTCATAAACTGGCCTCTACAGTCACAACAGGTGATGCTCAATACAAAGTGACAGATGGGCTGCAATCCATTACTTCCCATCAGGACTAATGCCATTGGGGTCAATATGGCATCAGCTTGTACTTCCATTGCAGAGCTTTTCCATTCCATGGAAAGTGCAGCATCTGCATTGCCTCTATTGGAAACTGTGAATTCAGTCATCAAGTCCTGGTTCCACAGGTCACTGGCTTGAATTGCCCAGTATCTCCCTGGAGAGAATAGACATCAGGCTCTGCATGAAGTCACAGACAACACAGGAAGCAAAGTCTTCCATTCCCCCAAGTAATGACTTGTAAGCGTTAAGATCGGCTGTTCATTGTCAAACCTATCATCCCATGGCATGGAGCTCTTGTGTCCCCACTATAGCCCAAGTAATGTCGCAGCTGTGAGGTCCCTTCCACCAAGTTTCTAATACCCACAAGTGCCCAGTGCACCTCATTGTGATGGTCCATCCTGTATATTATTATACAGGAGCTGCTGCATGAGCTAACAGTAACAAATTACTCTGCATTTTCCCTCCCTCTCCCCCTCTGGGATTAGTGTGGATCCTGCTCCTGGGAATCTGCAATGATAACGGTTAGAGAGTAAATATGTGGTCACTTTAGAAGGTTGTGTTTGATGAGACAGTATGGATCTTGGGAGAAAAGGTCAGTCTGAGGTATCAAGAATGGTGTGTGTTTATGGCCACATATCTTGAGGTAATACTTTGGCTCCTCCATCTATGGCCACATCATCCCCAGTCCCCTTCAATTATGACTGCCATCATATCTTAAAGGGGAGTGATGTCATATTTCTCCCTTTCCCTGCCCCCATCAGGTCTTAATGTTGGCTGTTATATGCTATATTATCCTGGAAGAGAAAGAGTGGTGACTTTTATTACATTGATTCACAGAGTGTTTGTCTGTGCCGGAGGTAAATGTGCCATCCTGCTATTTCTCAATCTGTCTGTCATCTTGTTCCAATGCCTCTCCACTGTTGTCTGAGAGAGAGATTGCTGTCACCTGGTTCTATTCTTATCTATCCAATCATAGGCATAGTATCACCTGAAATACCACCTCCTCTTGTTCCTGCACTGTTACCCTACCTCCCTCTTATCATTGTTACAAATACGACATTCTTTTGGAACATTCTCTTTAAGTTAAGACAAAATGGAGGAATGAAGTTGGTCATATGACCTGCTCTAAATTCTGCCAAACAAGAAATCTGGAAGCTTGGTTATTAAATGTTAAAAGGTACTAAGGTTGAGTTATTGGGAAGGAAGCTGGCAGATATTCACACCTACACACAGTGACAAGAGCAGTTGTGCAGACTGTGGGTAGATTCCAAGTTTCCAACAATCTCCAAATCTCACAGCAAAGTATGACAAATGCAAGGCTTTAATAAACAATTATACTTTAAACTGGTTAGTTAAGAGAGAGAATATTCCCATCAGGGAGTAGGACTTGCTGGGAATTAAGATGTGGTGGCTGTGTTGTGGATGAACTCAAGTTCATTAATGGTAGAGTGTGGGAGACTGACAAGGAATGCATTGGAATAATTTAGAGGTACAAAAACATGAAAGATGGTTTCAGCAGAGTATAAGCTTAGGTAGCAGTCAAGTTGTATGATGGAATACAAGGCGATGTTGCTTGAGAGATAAATATTGGTCAGGAGTACACCATTGGGCATCTTGAAAATAATACCAATGGATATTTTATGTTCACCGGTGAGAGAAGATGAGGCTTTGGATTCACTGAAGGACCTGCTGCTGTAATACTCCATCCTCTCTCTTCAATTCCCACCAGAAGCCATGTCCACCCTGCACCTCTGTGGTGTAGTTAGTAAGTCACAAATCCACCCCACTTGGAATGGATGTCGAACTCCACGCGTTTGGCACCAATCTGATTCACACTGGCAGTGCAGCCGAATGGCCATTCCAGGTATCCGCGTTGCTGTGACAACACCCACTTTTATGTGCTCTTGTAGTTCACAACTAGGAAAAGCAATGGTGGAGGTTCCCATTTTCTTTCCATCATGTGACAGACTAGGACTCTTTCTCGTTCTTATCACCTGCTGTTGGGATATATTGGAAGAATGATCAGATTGGTGCCTAACCTGTGGGCGGCACCGTGGCACAGTGGTTAGCACTGCTGCCTCACAGCGCCAGAGACCCGGGTTCAATTCCCGCCTCAGGCGACTGACTGTGTGGAGTTTGCACGTTCTCCCCGTGTCTGCGTGGGTTTCCTCTGGGTGCTCCGGTTTCCTCCCACAGTCCAAAGATGTGCAGGGTCAGGTGAATTGGCCATACTAAATTGCCCGTAGTGTTAGGTAAGGGGTAAATGTAGGGGTATGGGTGGGTTTCGCTTCGGCGGGTCGGTGTGGACTTGTTGGGCCGAAGGGCCTGTTTCCACACTGTAATCTAATCTAATCTAATCTAATCTAATCTAAAAAACCTGTTTTTTAGCCATGCTGTGGATACACCTTCTACAGCTATCAAGTTCTGGAGTGAGGATTTGAGGTTTCAGGTTCAGAAATAGAAACACTATTCATTGTGCGACAAGACCTCACTTATTTTGTTCCCTGATTCTATCTATATTGCAAGACACTATTTTGAGCCTTTGTGACAAAGGTTTGAGTTTTGAGTAATTCATGACAGTTTTGATGCACTCCCGTCATGACAGTAGTCAAAATAGTAAGTTAGAAGTTGAGCCCCATTATTCTATGAGTCATCACAAGTATGAAATATGATAATTTAATCTCTAGGATGGTTACTGTCTGACAATAACACCTGGTGCTGATGTGTCCCAGAAGTATCAAAGCTGAGCATCTAGCAAAAGTTGTATGCTCTTGTGTAACCATTAAGTGAGCACGCAGTTCCACTTTCCATCTTCTTGGAGACATTGAGTAAATACCAATTATCTAAACTTCCGTTTTCTGGTTTATAAATATGTGTAGTCCCTATATGCCTCCACTTTGAAAATATGAAAGAGCATTCTTAAAGTAGTTTCATCATAATGTAAATAAATATGTCATGTATACAATAAAGCCCAAAAGTATTGGATTTATTCATCTTCCTTCATTCTTTATACAGGGTTAGTACGAGTTTCTTGTCATCTTTTCTTCTCAAATTTTCTAACAGTCCCAACATCTTTATACATCCTTGCTAACCCGTCAACAATTACATTATCCTTTCCAGCAATATAAAAAATTCTGATATTATGATATTGAATTAATAAGCTCCATTGAAACAATCTCACAATTTGTGCTTTAATTTTTTCAACAAGAGCCAAGTGATTATTGTTGGCATATATGTAGTGTTATTTATGGTTTAAATGGAAAGAGATTTAAAAATGTTTAAGAACCAGTAACAATCATAGAATCCCTAAGGTGCGGAAATAGGCCATTCAGCCCAATAGGTCCACACTGACTCTCTGAACAACATACCACTCAGACTCAACCCCCTCCCTTATCCGTGTAACCCTGCATTTCCCAGGGTTAATCCACTTTACCACATATCCCTGGAGACTGTGGGCAATTTAGCATGGCCAGTTCACTTCATTTGCACATTTTTGGACTGTGGGAGGAAACTGGGCCACCCAGAGGAAACCCACACAGACACTGGGAGAATGTGCAAACTCCACACAGACAGTCGCCCGAGGCAATAACTGAACCCAGTTCCCTGATGCTGCGAGGCAGCAGTGCTAACCACCGAGCCACCCCAGGAAGGGATAAGTCACAACTATAAAATAATCTGTTCAACACTTTATCAAAATATCAGTTACAGTCCTTATGGAGATATCCATGCATGTGGGTTTTAATTTTTTGTTGTAAATATTTTTATTGAGAAAAAGATTTTGAATTTTTTACAAAATTATAAAATTACTACATAACAGTAAACAAACTACTACTCTGCTCCACAAACAATTGAGAAGAAAAAAAAGAGAATAAAAACGACACAAACTACAATTCAATAAATAACTAACTCAAAAAAAACTAAATTAAACCGAATTAAATTAAATTAAGTTACAACACTCAGCACAATCCTACCAAAGCTACCCATCACCAGGAGCATCAGTTGGCATACCCATATTTACTCGGAACTCCTCCTCCCACTGACCCCAACCTGCCAGACACAGGCCTCACAGCTACACAAAGGCTCTAACCAATACAGCCGACAAGTCTGCATCTATATAGTTCAAAAAGGGCCGCCACGCCCTATAGAAGAGTTCTGTTTTCTGGTGCACCGTACTTGTGAGGAAGTCCGGGGGATATGCTCCATAACTAACCTATGCCACCCCGAGAGTCCTGGGGGATTTTCTGACACCCAGCTCATCAGAATGTTCTTCCTCGCACAAAATGAAATAATATTAAACAGTTTCTTCCCATGCACATCCAAAGAGAGGAGATTCAGCAAACCCAAGAGGAGGGATACTGGATCTACCTTGACCTCGGTTCCCAAGACCCCTTCCAAAACACTCGCTGTAGCGCCTCAATACTGATGAAGCTTGTGGCATGACCACAAGCAATGAGTAAGTGTGCCAACATCTGTTTTACGTTTGGGGCACATTGGAGAAACTCCTATCTTAAATTTTGCAAACTGCTCCAGTGCCAAATAAGCCCAATGGAGTACCTTCAATTGCATAGACTGCATCCTATTGCAAATTCAAATCTTCCTTACGTTCTCCCAAAAATCCTTCCATGTCTCTGATGAGATCTCTATCCCCAATTCTTGAGTGCAGATTCCGCACAGCTGCTCAATGTCCTTTGAATAAATGATAAAGGGTGCTGACTGAGAGAGCGCCCGTGGACTGAAGTACTCTCCTCTCCACATCCGACTTATAGGGACTAACCATTAATGTAGTCTTTTTCTGTATAAAGTCCCTAATCTGAAAGTAACGAAAGAGGTCCTTCCGAGATAGTTCATTTTTCTGGCTCAACTGCTCGAAAGACCTCCCCCTTCAATAAATTTCCCAAACAGGAAACTCCTCTGGACTCCCAGAGCCTAAAGCCAGAAACCATTGACCCCGGCTGGAATCTTGGCATTCCTACCATGGGAGTAAAATGGGAAGTTTTGTTGTAAATTGCCCTCACTTTGCCACATCATTCTCCAGGCTTTAACCGTGTTAAGGCCAATCAGATTTCTGCAATGGTTCATAACAGTCCTCATCTTGTCCATAAACAACAAATTAATGAGGGGGCATTTTGCCTGGGAGGCCTTCATGTCCAGCAGATTGACCACAGATCCTGGTAAGCCCAATCAGCTACGTAGGATAATAGGGAACTAAATTGATATTTCTTAAAATCTGGGACATCCACACCCCTCATTCCCTGCAGAAGCTGCAATTTGGCAAACTTAATAAGAGGCCGCCTATGACGCCAGATGAAAGAACCGAGCCAACTGTTAAGCCTCTGTAGCGCTCGCCCAGGCAACATGAAAGGGAACATTCACATGGGACATGATAAACGAGAAAGAACATTCATTATGACCAGAGCTATTCTACCCAACCCAGATATTGGAAGATTCTCCCAGCGCCAAAGTTGCTATCTTCTCTAGCAACTGCACATAATTAGCTTTATATAACTGATCGATGGCTGGGGTGATAAAAATGCAGGAAACCTCCCTGTGACCACCTGGAAAGGAATAGGATTCCACCCCCAAGATCAGGTACTCTGACAAAACCCCCCACAGGCATGGCCTCAGATTTCATAAAATTGATTTTATACCCCGAGAAAGAACCAAATAGATCAATCACTTGTATTAAACGGGGCACAGATATCATCGGGTCAGTTATAAAGAGAAGAACATCTAGAAGGGTGATCTAATGCCTTCCCGCTCCTACCTCTGGGGCAATTACATTGGGTCCCTCCGGATAACCTCTGCCAATGGCTCCAACACCAAAGGAAATACTAACGATGAAAGGGGGCACCCTTGTCAGCTGCCTCTGCCAATACTAAAATTGTCAGACCTTATACCATTAGTGAGAACAGCTCCTTTAGGGTCACTATATAACACTGCCACCCACCTGGCAAAGACCCCTCTAAGGCCAAACCATTCCAGGACATAAAAGGTGTACAGCCACTCCACCCGGTCAAATGCTTTATCTGTATGCAGGGAGACTACCAAGCCCGGAACCAACCTTTGCTGGCATACCTGAACCATATTTAATACTCTTCTAATGTTGTTAGAAGACCAGCGACCCCTAATAATGTCTGTCTGGTCTTCCTCTACGATGGAGGGTAAAACCTGCTCCAACCTCAACGGCAGCATTTTTGACAAAATTTGAAAATCCACATTTAATAATGATATGGGCCTGTATGAAGTACAATTCTCTGCAGCTTTCCCTCTCTTGAGAATAAGAGAAATATTTGCTTCTCTCAGAGAGGATGAGAGGCAGTCCTTACTGTATGAATAATTGTACGTATACAACATTGGCCCATCCAGCATGTTTATAAACTCCGTATAAAACTCGCTGTGAAATCCATCTGGGCCAGGTGCTTTTCCACTCTGGAGCTGCCTCACAGTCTCCTGTATCTCTTGGATTGTCAGAGGGGGCATTCAAAAGAGATGCCTGCTGTGAGGTTACACCTGGGAGGTCCAGGGTCTTAAAAAAGGACTCCATCTTTGCCAATCTCTCCTCAGAGCCCTCCAACCAGTACAGCACAGAGTACTGTCTGAATGCTGCATTAATATTTTTGGAATCGCAAGTGAGAGTACCAGCACACAGTCTAATGGATATGGTAGACTGGGAAGCAGTCTTCTTTTTGGCCAGGTACACCAGATATCTACCCGGTTTATCACCATACGTGAATAACCTCTGTTTTGCAAAGGAAAATTCTCTCTATGTTGTCTGGGTGAGCGCAGCATTCAGAGTAGCCCTGAGGGCAATAATCCACTGCAACTTGGTTACAGATGGTCTGACAAAGTATGCTGTCTCAGCTGCCTTCAGCCGGGCCTTGGGCATACGCTGCTGCTCTCCCCTCTGCCGCGTCTGGGTCACTGAGTAAGAAATAATCAAACCCCTTGAGTAGGCATTAGCAGTCTCCCAGAACACCGATGGATTACTGGCCATGCCCCAAATTAATGTCCCAAAAAGTTTTAAATTCCTGAAATAAATACTCAGTACATTTGCTATCCTTCAGGAGGAAAGGATCCATGCGCCAATGCCGCGAGCCTGTCCCATCACCACTGGCCTTAACCTCCATGTTCACTGCCGCAGGATCAGAAATGGCTATGTTTCCAATTCTGCAAGGTAGCATCGAATTCAAAAAGGCCAATGGGGCAAATAAAAATCCTCATATAGCACTTATGTGGGTTAGAGAAAAAGATGAAATCCCTACCCTCAGGGTGAAGACATCTCCACACATCCACCAAACCCAGGTCCGTGCACAGGTCTACCAGCCGCCTGGATTGTAGGGATATATCCCCAAAACCCCTCAGCATCCTGTTCACTTCAGGGTCCATAACTCGGTTAAAGCGTCCCCAAATAATTGTATAACATGCCCCAAGGGACATCAACCTGGAAAGTGCATCCGTTAAAAATTTGAGGGGGCTGGGGCTGTTTTCACTGGAGCGTCACAAGCTTGAGGGTGACCTTATAGAGGTTTATAAAATTATGAGAGCCTTGGAAAAGATAAATAGATAAGGTTTTTTCCCTGGAATGGGGGAGTCCAGAATTAGAGGGCATAGGTTTAGGGAAAGAGGGGTAGATATAAAAGATACCCAGAGAATGGTACATGTATAGAATGAGCTGCCAGAGGAAGTGGTGGAGGCTACTGCAATTGCAACATTTAAGAGGCATTTGGATGGGTATATGAATAGGAAGGGTTTGGATGGATATGGGCTGGGTGCTGGCAGATGGGACTAGGTTGGGTTGGGATATCTGGTCAGAATGGACAGGTTGGACAGAAGGTCTGTTTCCATGCTGTACATCTCTATGACTTTCCCCCTTGCCCAAGGGAATGCTCACTAACCCCTCCATGACTACTTCTAGCTGAAGCCGCGCCCCAAATCCAGGCAAAACAAAGTTTAAAAAAAAAAGTTACACACATCTTACAACAAGAAAATTAAAAATGGGCATTCAACACATCCCATCCATGTATTGCCCCTAAAAAATCCTGGTTTAAAAAAAAGACAATAACCCCCCCACCATTGTCCCCAAACCCAGCCCCTATCCCGTACTAAGAGAGAGAAACAAAAAAGTAAATGATAGAAAAATAAAGAATATTCGGAGGGTCGGAAGAAGGGAGAAGAGAGAGAAAGAGAAGGAAAAGGCTCCCCCACATATTAAAAGCAAACCCCAAAACCAGGTAAACCAGGCAAACTACAGAGAAAACAAAATGAGCACTTATATCCATATTATTTGAGCCAGCCAGTCTATTTTAAGGTGTCCAGGAAGTCCTTTGCCTTTTCCAGTGAGTCAAAATTAAACACGGACACTCCATGGCTGAAACGTAATATTGCCGGATATCTTACAGAGTACTGAATATTCAAGTCCCTCAGTCTGCTTTTTATCTCATCAAAGGCCTTCCTCTTGTGGATTATGGCCACAGAAAAGTCTTGGAAAAACATAATTTGTGATCTTTTGTGTATCAGAGCCTGTGAATCCTTCCCCAGTGCTCTAGAGGCATACAGCACCATTTGTTTATCTCTATGGGCAAGGGCACAGGTCTGATCCGGGCCTACACATTGCAACTCGGCGGGCCCACCCCAACTTCCAGCTTTTAAAACTATGGGAGCCATTGCTCCAAGAAGCTGACTAGCTGGCCTTCTTCCTTCTGCTCTGGCAGCCCAATCAGGAAGATGTTCTTCTGACAGCCTTAATTTTCGATGTCGTTGACCTGCTCCACTAAGGCCCATACCTGCCGTCCCAGGGCCTGGACCCGATCTGCCGCGGCTTCGGAAGCTGTGGTCCGTTGCTCCATCTCCATGACATGCTGTCCAAGACACTGGATCTCCTGGTCATGCTTCTGCAGCATGGCTGAGATTGGTTCCAGCCTTGCCCGGGTCTCCTCCATCACTGAATTGATCTCCTCTCGGAGTTTCACAAATTCTGAGACCAGGCTCTGCTCGATAGGTAAGTCCCCTCGGGAGGCTGATGCTGTGGCCGCAGGGATATCTGTTACTGCAAGGGAGTGCCCTGCTGGTTACGATCCTCGTGGTCCTTTTCCCTTGGTCATTTTCCTTACTCACTTAAACTGACATACAGCAATTCTAGGGATCAAAAACTACCGATTTGTATCTCAATGGGTAAGAAAGGGAGGGTGAATGCACCACTTTGTCTAGGTTCTGGTACAGAGCTCAGCAGGGCAGACCTATGGAACATCTTGAATCTTGGGTTTTAAGTTTTTATTCTTTTCAAAAAAAAATTTGCTTCTCTTCTGGTGGCTGTTGTGTCCTGTGCTTGGCTGAGATTTATATTATAGCAACCTGCTATCTTCCTGTTACAATCTGCTGGCTCATCCTTGCTTCCTAAGTACATTGACTTGGATCCCATTTATGACCCCCTGAGAAAAAGAACAGGAAATGACACCACCAGAGGAAATGATGTCACCACAGGAAATGACATCGCCAACTCAAGGAAACCCAAACACAAATAGAAAGCGGGCCGTACCACCAGTGCTTCATCTGGAGGTTCACTGATGATGTTACTGGTATGGTGACGAAACATCTAAAGACAAACCTTCCAGCTCAGTGCATAAACCTATATCCAGAAAGTATAATGTCTAAAATATAATTGTAAGTAAGTCTGAAATATTAATTAGATTCCCTACAGTATGGAAACAGTATTGGACCAACAAGTCCACACTGGCCCTCCAAAGAGTAACCCACCCAGACCCATTCCCTTACCCTATATTTACCCCTGACTTGGCAATTTAGCATGTCCAATTCACCTGACCTGCACATCTTTGGATTGTGGGAGGAAACCGGAGCACCCGGAGGAAACCAATGCAGACATGGGGAGAATGTGCAAACTCCACACAGACAGTTGCCCGAGGCTGGAATCGAACATGGGTCCCTGGCGCTGTGAGACAGCAGTGCTAACCACTGAGCCAACAGGAAATATGCAGGAGCAGCATGCTAGGTGGAAAGTTATTATTATGTAGAAACAAGTCATAGTCCAGCAACTCTGCACCTTAAGGTGGCAAATATGATCTTTACTTACCTGCCTCTACTGTATTTATTTCTCAGTCCTACCCTCCTGCTAAAGCTGAGATCTTTATCAGTACTCCCTCCGGAAAGGTTGTCACACCGCAATTAAAAGGTGCACAGCCACAATTAGAATGAGTGACCAAACAGCACGAAGTACCAGGCAGGCAAAGGAGGAGTCCCCTTGGGTCAGCTCTTCCTAACAAATTTGCCATTTTTGATACAAATAGGAGAGATTGTTTCTCAGGAGAATGCAGCAAGAGTGATACTCATGGTACTAGGTGTGGCTCAGCTGCATGGAGCAGAGAGAATAAAATCTTTGAGAGCAATAATGACTAGGGATTCTGTTATAAGGGGAACAACTAGATGTTCTGAGGCTACAGACATGACACCTGGATGGTATGTTGCCTCCCTGATGCGGGGCTCGAGGATGTCACTGAGTGGCTGCAGTACATTCTGAAGGGGGAGGGAAAACATCCAGAGGTCTTGGTTGATGTCAGTAAAACTGACATGGGTAAAAAGTATTGTATCCTGCAAGCTCATTATTTGGAGCTTTAAAAAGGATCTTTAAAGGCAGTAATTTCAAGATTACTTTGAGTGCCGCTGGTGAGAACAGGAATAGGTGAACAGATTGAATGAATGCTTCATTGGAAGGAAGGTGTAAGGGCGAACGTTTTCAATTCTTCAGATGTTGAGACCAATTCTGTGGAAGATGGGACCTGCGCAATCTAAATGGGTTTTACCTCAGCAGAACCAGAACCATTTGCTAGTAAATTGAGGAAAGGTTACAACTAGAGTGACAGAGAGATAGAAACCTGAGACAACAGTGAGGTAGCAAAGATGGGAATGAAACATAGAAAAGTAGAAAGCAAAATTGGAAGGCAGAGGAAACAAAAGCTAACAATAAATAGAACTCAGGTAAAAGAAAAACAGAGTAAAATGTCAAAAAGACAAGTCATATGAAAGTATATATGACTTTAAAATATAGCAAGCCTAAAGGCTGGGAGTAGTTTAGAATTCAACAAAGGAAGAGCGAGACATTGATTTAGAGAGAAAGAATAGTGTATGAGAGTAAATCTGCAAAGAACATAAAAGCAAACTGGAAGAGCTTCTATAAATATATAAAAAGAGAAACGAAAGATTAGTTAAGAAACGAAAGATTAGTGAAGATTAGTGAACACTTTATAGTTTGAGTAAGGAGAATTGATAATGGAGAACAAGAAAATGGCAGGGAAATTAAGCAACTACTTATGCTTAGTTTTCATAGAAGAGTACACAAAAACACTTCTCAGAAGTGCAAAGAAATAAGGGTCTTTGGGAAGAAGGAATTGATGGAAAAGTAATGCTAGAAAAATGAATGGATCTGAAAGCTGATAAATCCCCAGGGGCTGGTAGTCTATATCCCAGGTTATTAAAGGAGGTGGCCATGGAAATAGTGGATGTTGATGGGCATCATCCAAATTCTGGAACAATCTCAGCAGATTGGCTCTTGTAACACTCCCTTCACTGTTTAAAAAAGAAGGGAAGAAGATAAATGGGAATTACAGACCAATTAGCCTAACATCAGTATTAGGGAAAATGTTGGAGTTTATAATAAGGAATTTGATAACAGGACACCCAAAGAAAATACACAAAGCTAGCATGGATTTATGAAAGGGAAATTTTGTTTGGCAAACCTCTGGAGTTTTTTGAGAACATAACAAGTCAAATTGATGAAGGAGAAACAGTGCCTTTGGTGTATTTGGATTTTCAGAAAGGTTTTGATGATGTTCCATTAAGAGGTTATTATGCAAAATCAAAGCACACAGGTTGAGAATTAGCAGACAGGAAACAAAATAATGGGAAGAAATGGGTTGTTTTCAGAGTAGAAAGCTGTGACTAATGGGATACCACAGGGATCAGTGCTTGGGCTTTAGCTAATCTCAACATATGTCAATAATTTGGATAAAAAAATCAAATATAATATTTCCATACTTGTTGATGACACAAGGCTAAGTGGGAATGTGAATGGTGAAGAGGATGCAAAGAGGCTTGAAGACAATTTAGAATGGCCAAATACATGGTAGATACTGTATAATTTGGATAAATGTGAAGTTGGAAATTGGAAATGTGAAGAAAAAAATGGCATGGCAGAGTATTATTTACATAGTAGATTTAGAAACGTTGTCACATAAAAGAACATGGTGTCCTTGTATACCAGTCACTGAAAGCAAGCATGCAGGTGTTGTAAGTAGTTAGGAAGACAAATGGTATGTTGGTCTGAAAGAGAGTTCAAGTATAGGAGCAAACAGTATCGACCAAGGTGAAGGATGAGCTATGATCATTTTGAATGGTGGAACAGACTCAAAGGGCCAAATGGCTCATTTCTGCTCAAATTTTCTGTTTATCGATACTTCTGTCCTTCTTTTCAGCTTTAATCTTTTTTTGTTCTTTTCTGTCATCTGCTTCTCTTTGATATAATTTACTTTTCATTCACTTTTTGTATTGGAGATGGGTAATTTGGTGTGGTGGAAAAAGAAAGTATTCATTAACAAAAATACTTAGCTGTGGGATTAAACAAATGGCTGTAATCCAGAGCTGGCATAGGCATTAGGAGTCAAATGTGGCTCCTCCTTTGTTGCACTATTCTATGCTTCTAATTACTGAAGGTGCATTTAAGCAGAAGACTCTGGGCAAATATGACACTCAACTACACATTATTATAGATCCTTTATCATCATAATCCTACACCATGATCTTCACATTCATCAGTTCGTTATCATCTCAAATCCCCATGTGCATTGATTTTGCATAATAACCTCTTATATGGGACTTCATCAAAGGGTTTCTGAAAATCCAAATATACCAAGGGCAATGGTTCTCATTCATCTATTCCACTAATTACGTTCTCAAAAAAATTTCAGTAGGTTTGCCAAACACAATTATTCTTTCAAAAATCCATGTTGACTTCATGGAGTACCTTTGGTATTTTTGTTTGAGTGTCCTGTCCGATTCATCCTTTCACCTGTTCACTTAGCCCCTGCACACACCTTGTCCTCTCTGTGCTGAACTGCCCTCTTTCCTCAGTATTGATATTGTAGCTTTAACGGCCTCTTACACTTAACCAGTTCTCCCATTCTAACTCTTCTTTGTCTGACTTTGTTCCTCAAAAAAGCTTCTTCATTTCAAAATGAGGGGTGGGTCAGCTGCCTTTCGCCTGATTTTTGCCTATCTGTTCACTTTGTGATTTTTCTCTCACACTGGATATGGAACTGAAAATCTCTAGCTCATAGCTATAAATAATTAATGCGTCTTTCTAACTGTCAACAAATACAGACAAAATAATCAGTTGGCTTCAAAATTTGACTGGTGCTTTTTTCAAAAATAAGCTGGAAGTAACTTTAGATCAGGCTGTCCAACAATTCCATTTTCACTCGCTGTGGGACTTCTGTGCAAATTTCAGAAAGATAACGTTTACCTCAACAATAACCTTGAATTCAGGAAAAGAAACAATTCCAAAGCAAATAATTGATCATTTATAATAAGTAATTAATAACCCCCCTCCTGCTCTATGATTACTGAAAAGTGCCAAGCAGCAGAACTAAGTAAAAAGACTTCTCTTTAGTTCAACTTCTTAATCAAAAAGGCAGGAGAGAAAATTTGTGCATATCCAAAGTTGGTCTCCGTGCACTCCATACAAAAATGGGTGTCAGAAGCAAGGTACTCCCTCCCAGCCTGCTCTGTGGGGACGTTTTATTTTGCTGGAGGAAAACTCCCACACTTAATCCCACAACCTCTCCTTGCACCTTCCCACCACCTTTGCACCCTCACTCTCACCCCAGCAACTCCAAAGACACCTATCCAAGTCCATTCACACTGTCGCACTCCCCTGCAAACTCTCATGCATAACTGCAACTCCCCACACCGCACACCTTCCTCACAACATCCAACCAGCTTGCACACTCAATGCTGCCCACCCACTCACATCTGTCCTCCCCACACATGTACTCATACCCACTCTTAGCCAGCCACTCAGCCTTTCCACGCTCTCACCTACCCACCCCACCCTACCTGCACACATCCGTCTCCTTGCACTCACCCCTCACATCCTCTAGGATCTGAAATTTACTGACTGAGTGTGCAGTGATGGCAGATACAGTTAAGACCTTTAAAAGAAAATTGCACAATGATATAAACTGTCAAAATTTGCGGGGACTTGGGGATCTGCTCTTCCAGAGATTCGATATGAACATGCTGGGTCAGATGGCTTCCTTCTGTGCTGTGATGGTTCTATGATACTATGAATAAATATTAACTTGAGTACAGTTACACTGAAATATTCCCATCGTCAGCTGAAAATTTGAAATCAGTTAGGTCATTTTTTTTGTTACATCTCTATTCTTTAATAATTTTAGTTGAAACTTAATGCACCCGAGATCAGTTCCAGCTCCTCAGCTTTTCATACAAAGCCATTTATTAAGTCACAGGAACTACATTAACCAGTTGAGCACCACATTTAATTTGTCGCCTTGAAAATGCACACAATTTTGTAGAACCATTAATAATGAAATTCAGTAGTATTCACATAATTGATACTCAAGCCACTCCGAACAGCACCACTAAATCCTTTTTTTTTGTTGAGCATATTCTGAATAAAACAGAAACTCTAACAAAAGCTATTGGGTCCTTGGAGAGTTAAACCATTTCAAATGTCTCTTCATTTTATGTCATAAAGAAAATATTTTCAAATCCTTTGTGCACTGACATTTCTTCGGCAATGTTCAACGGCCAACATGGTGACATGTGTTCTCCAGAATAATTTCCAGTATGTTACTACATATTAGGAAAGGAAGAAGCTGGACTGTTAGTTGTACATTTGAATTTAGAATTAATCAGTTAACTGCTTGTAACGAGTATGTAATATTTCTTATTGAGTTGAACTGTTTTATTGGTCCTGCCTGCGTATTGCTGAACTCTTAATGTGGTGATTGTTCTGAATGGCAGGAAAAACTGTCTTTCATGTTCATTTTTGATCAAAGTTAGTTGAAATAAGTTTGTTAAAGTTTGCCTTGGATTCAATTTACTGTCTCCAAAAGTTAGTTAAAAATATATAGTTACACAATAAAGATTAGCATTACAAACCCAGTTTAATACATTCCGAAAGACATTTTGCGTAAACTCATGTACGTGATTATATCAGGCAAAAGGTTAAATTAATGATGGAACTTTTAGATTTTATTGGGATTATTATGATAATTGATTACCTGTGGCATACAGAAATGTTCAAATACACTTCAGATCATCCAGTCACATTTGAATGCAGATGTTATGAGAAATGAGATGAATGCCTTGAATGTTTTGCCACATATTGTTAATTTTTAAACCAAATACAACGGAATTCACAGAACAGACTTGTTTCTTTTCCAGGCAGAGGTGGGTACTGCAGATGGTGGAGATTAGAGTCAAGATTGGAGTGGTGCTGGAAAAGCACAGCAGGTCAGGCAGAATCCGAGAAGCAGGAAAATCGACGTTTCTGGCAAAAGCCCTTCGTCAGGAATTTGTGATAAAGGGCTTCTGCCAGAAACGTCGATTTTCCTGCCTCTCCGAATCTGCCTGACCTGCTGTGCTTTTCCAGCACCACTCTAATCTTGTTCCTTTTCCAGTATATTTGATATTTTTGGTATCAAATTGTGGTAACTTCAAAATTAATGCACTTGTTGCATAGTATATAGTTTGGAAGTATTCCACTAGTTTACTGAGAGTCAATATACAGATCATTTTTAAGAAATGATCATTTACATTTCATTCACATAGCATTATGGATACCCAGATGTGTTTTACAAGATGGGACATAATGAAAGGGGTGAAATTACTTCATCCACCAAAAGTGTAAGAGAAGCATATTTTATATGTGAAGCTAAGAATCATTCCTAACTTACAGAAAGTGCTGAGGTATTTATTATCATCCCTTAAAAGGAAAAAACATTGTATTACTTAAATCTACCAGCTACTTAATAGTTGACAGAAAATCTGTATGAAAACTAATAGAATCTACAAGATTAAGTGAAATGTGTACATGTACACTGTATAGTTCAAGCAAAATAAAGTGACAAAATGGGGATCAGCGAAACTGTTTTGATATCAGTTGTTTCATTTTAGTAATTCTTATTGCATTGTTTTCTACCAATGAACAGTATCTTGTGCATATTATCAGGTTTCATAGTGCATATTTATTGATGAAGTGTGCTTTACATAATTTATTCCATGTTGGTGGGGTGGGTGGAGTTTGCCAGCGGGATATAAAATATGCTGTATAACATCATCATTAAAATGTATCTCTTAGGAAATGAATAATTGCAGATTAAAAAATGTTGATTCATATGGTATATACTTGATTTATTGCAGTCAGTGTAGGGAGATGTATCAGTCCAACAGCTTATTAACCACATTCTTCACATAAAGTGTGAGTGGGGAAAATGCCTTATTTTATTCATTTATAAGTACCCCCATTGTTACTATTGGGGAATACGTGGGGTCATTTAAACTCTGCTCACCCAGTGGAAGTCAGGCAGTAAACAATTAGAAGTACCTCAAAGACCTATCTCTGAAAGTGCTCTGTACATTTGAGCATATTCTATTTTAATCTGCTCTTTAGAGCGACCAGAGAGATTCAAAGTAGTGGGATCCTTCTTTAAAAGTGCAGTTCAGCCTCAGATGACATCATTGGGGCTTTACTGCTATTTTAACCCAAGCAGAAAAACAAGTATTCCTTTTCAGCCAGGAAAAGCTATTGAGAAGAAGTGCTGAGGCCAGAAGGGGCCCAAAGATGTATATTTTTAACAATTTTAAAAGTATTTCCCTGTAGAATCGGGGAAAATCCACATTCCCCCTAAGGTCCACAAGGTAAGTTTAGACCTTCTCCAGTTTTCATTAGCAGATAAGTTAAAATTGTACTAACTTCATGCTTTCAAAGTCAAAATATTTTAGCACTCAATAGCTGCTGCCAGTTCCGACCCAGAGTTAAAATTGGGACTATATAATCCAACTTGTCCATATACCCTAATGTTAACAATTATTTTACATAGGCTGAAAGCAAGATCGTTATTGATCATCGAATGCTTATTTGTTTAACACCCCCAAACCAATATAATCCAATATTATGTAATGCAATTGGTATTTAATTTTTTAGATAACAATGAATATTTAGATATTCCTCAGTCTCAGCACTGATGCTAGCAATAAGGTAGCAAATGTAAAGAACCAGTTTCTGTGCTTTTCATTTGCTGGACATCCAGTTTTTAATGTATGGAGATGACAACCAAAGTATCACAGGCTGTCAGAATCTCATCTCTGTCAACAGCAAATTCAAATTTTAATGATTGGCAGATGCATATTGTATAATTCCATGTGAGATTTCTCAGATAGTCAGAATTTCACTCTTTTGCAAACTGCAGTTAAGAACTTGTTACAAGTCCTGGCTCTTCTGTGATTTAGTAGACTAGAGGTCATAGCCAATAATTACTGTTCTGCCTTACCAGGCAGAAATTTTCCATTTCATTTTGTAAATAACCACAGTTTACAGAATGTACAAATGGGCTGCAGTATTACTGAATAGTCAATCATCAAGAAGAAAAGCTAGAAGATCAATGTGTTTTTATTATTATCTGAATGTCATTACTTAGCTGATTTGCATCCTTCAACACTGTAACTCTTGAGAAGCTGACACAGTTTGAAAGAAAAGAGCACAATGGCTTAAGCTACTGATTGTGCATGCCAATTATATTTTAATATTCAACAGAGCATATTTTAGGACAAAAAAGACAGCAACAACATATGCATAACTCATTGGCAGCATAGAACAGCTGTGCTGTTCTACTCTTAGACTCACTTTGTGCATTTTAGCAGCATAGTAATTTAGTATAGAGCTACCTGAGTGATGGCATTTTCAATGAGCAGGTAATCTATAGAGATTTTTTATATGGTTATGAGTTCTATGCTTCAGCATGGCAACACAAAATACATCAAGACCAATTACGATATCAACTTTCAGTGTGATACCCTTGCCACGCAAGTGCATGTATTTCTGCCCCAGGCATTTCAAATTGCATCTAATTTGAAATCTTTGGGGTTTTAATTAAATTTCAGAATATATGGAATTCTTCATTAGTACCTGCTCTGAATAGCAGATTATACTTCCTTCAGTATCTTGTTAAAGTAGTGGGCTGTGGTAAATAGCAGTATGTTGGAAAAATAGTCTTCAGAGGCGTGTGTACATTGGGAACAGGCGTAGTAAAATGCAAAATAATATCAAAAAGATTATTAGTCCAATGAGGGGCACTTGATTTGTATTTTAATGGAATTTTACTTTTCTCTTAATGATTTGCAAATTGTTCTCTGATTATAGGATGGATTAGGCTTTTGTTTTAATGTTGAAGCACAGCCATTAGCTCTTTTTCAGTCTTCTTTACAGCTTGGTTCCCTGCAGCAGCAAAAATTGAAACCATTTAACCCCTTTGATGTACTTTTTAGTGCTACAGTACAACACGGACTGCTACCTAATTCAGCATGCTTTTATTTTTCAGCAGGCTGCTGCAAGCTCCTTAATTGTCCATTAGGCACTGATCAACAAGGGGACAACGTTAACAGCATCCTTGTAATTTCCTTTGTAGATTTAACGCAGCTTCACATCTTCTCAGGGTCATTTCATCTGTTGTGTAATTACAATGTCTTACATTATCTTGGTTTAGACAATACAGTAAATTTGCTGTTAAATGTAAGATGGGGCTTACCATATTCTGCTTTATAGACACAATGGGAATGTCAGCATGTCTGTTAGTGTGCATGCCTGATGGGGATAGCATCACAATGTTCTACATTTAACATGAAATATCAAGAGATTACCTTCTCAAATCTAACATTTTTTTTAGTTGCATTAATGAAGGTAACATGGTCATTTTTCTCCATTAAGTAACATGTACCCATGTGCACATTGTTTTAAAATTGTGTTATCTAGTTGTCAGCAAATAAAAATTGAATCTAAGATGCAAAAATCTCTTAGTTTTAAACATATAAGGTAATGTAAAGAAAGCATGATTTGTTGAATTGATGCAGTTAACAGTATTGTAATGATCCCTATAATATAGGACAAATCAGATTTCAGCATGAAATCTGGCTTGATAGATCAGAAATTTAATTTCTGCAGTTGTTTGCGACGGTGGTTAGTCATGAAACATATTCACATGAGGCTGCCAATGTGATTTTACAAAAAAAAGCACAAGTTTATTGTGCAAAAGGAAGAAAACAGACTAAAGTCAGCAGTAAAAGAACAAAGCAATTGTTCTCCCAGCAATATCTTTACCAGACATTCAATCCCAATAAAACATCATTCCTATTTTTAACTCTGTAATTTAATCCTTAACTAACTCTTTCCAGTTTTGATGGCCAAGCGACATCAATCCAAAGCTAATGACTGTTCAGTTGCAACAGTTTTAAATAGATGTTAACTCTGTCAGCTTTCAGACCTAACTAACTAAAACCCTTTGGCTGGTGTGAATGTTTTCTCCAGAACTGAAACCTAGTTCTGAACCAGATTCACAAAAAACAGTATAATTTCTGGTCTTGTTTCACTATCTGTCATAAAAACTTAACTTTAATCACTTCATCAATTAACATCAGAGATATCCTGCTAGGCATTAACTGAAGTTTCTTTTTGAAGTTGCTCTCTTGGAAATGCTGTACTTAATGTTCCAAATGACTTAGAAACATAGAGTAATAGAGATGTACAGCATGGAAACAGACCCTTTGGTCCAACGCATCCATGCCGACCTGATACCCTAACCTAATCTAGTCCCATTTGTCAGCACTTGGCCCATATCCCTCGAAATCCTTCCTATTCATATACCCATCCAGATGCCTTTTAAATGTTGTAATTGTATCAGCCTCCACCACTTCCTTTAGCAGTTCATTTGATACACGCTCCACCCTCTGTGTGAAAAGGTTTCCCCTTAGGTCCCTTTTAAATTTTTCCCCTCTCAACCTAAACCTATACCCTCTAGTTATGAACTCCCTACCAGAGAAAAGACCTTGTCTATTTACCCTATCCATGTCCCTCATGATTTTATAAATCTCTATAAGGTCACCCCTTAGCCTCCGACACATGAACCTATTCAGCCTCTTTCTGTAGCTCAAATCCTCCAACCTTGGCAACATCCTTGTAAATCTTTTCTGAACACTTTCAAGTTTCAGAAACTAACAACAACAATCAGAGACTAAGCTTTAAGGCCAGAGCCAGCCAAATCTGCAGTAAGCCTATCACTGATATCTGAATATCAATGATAGGAATGATAGAAAAAAGAAGTGCAACTTAATCCATTAAGCAAGAGAGTTTTGCATAGTTTGTGATTTTATTTATTACAAATGAGGAACTGAAGTTACAATGAGCTAAGTTGAGGAATCGAGCTGGAAATGTGTTGCTGGAAAAGCGCAGCAGGTCAGGCAGCATCCAGGGAACAGGAGAATCGACGTTTCGGGCATAAGCCCTTCTTCAGGAAAGAAGAAGGGCTTATGCCCGAAACGTCGATTCTCCTGTTCCCTGGATGCTGCCTGACCTGCTGCGCTTTTCCAGCAACACATTTCCAGCTCTGATCTCCAGCATCTGCAGACCTCACTTTCTCCTAAGTTGAGGAATGGCAAGGAGGAATTTCCCAATTATGCACTGGAATGTTGACCTAGATTAAGTGTTCAAATCCAGAAGTGCCTTGTAGTTCTGGACACCCCCACTTCCTGACCTCTTTAGAAAATACATTATCTTCACAGAACTAAAATAGAAATATTTAATTACCTCCACTTGAAACTCCAAATTCCCAAATAATGAAAGTATATTATGTACCTTTATGGCACTATAGCATTATGAAACAAATTAAACTAACTTTGTTGATTTGAATTATTGTTAAAATAGGCTTTGAACAGAGTTAAAAGAACTTTTTTTTAATGATATAAGCACCCACCCCATGGGATATCAAGCACTGACTATTGGTACTGGATGTAGCAAAGGATATGACCACTGACAGCCTGCTGCAAATGTACTGACAACGTGTGCTCCAGAACTTGCCATGCCCCTAGCTGTTTCAATACAGTTAAAACACTGGCATCTGCCTGAGAATGTGGAAACTTGCCCAGGTAGATACTGCACACAAAACTGCCCACCAGACTAATTACCAGCATCCATCTCTTCTTTATTATTAGAGATAGAAGATGTCATTAGCTGTGCTATCAAGCAGCACTTGCTTAGCAATAGCCTGCTCATTGATGCCCAGTTTGGGTACAGTTGGGATCACTCAGTCCCTGGTCTCATTACCACCTTAGTTCAAACCTGGACAAAACTGTTTGAACTCCAGAGGTGAGGGCAAGGTGACTGCCCTTGACATTAAGACCACATTTGACAGAGTGTGGCATCAAATAGCCCTAGCAAAACAAATTCAATGGAAATAAGGAGGAAACTCTCCACTTAATGCCTAGCACAAAAAAAAGGTGGTTGTAGTTGTTGGAGGTCAGTCATCTCAGCTCCAGGAAACTGTATAGGAGTTCCTCAGGATAGTGACTTCGGCACAGTTGTCTTTAGCTGCTTCGTCAATGACCTTCACTTTGTCATAAGGCCGAAGTGAGATTTTTGCTGATAATTGCACAATGAACAGTGCCATTCACAACTCCTCAGATACTGAAGTAGTCCATATGAAAATGCAGCAAAACCTGGACAGTATCTAGGTTTGGCTGAACTAGTGGCAAATAACAATTGTACCGCACAAATGCTAAGCCATAACCATCTCCAATAACAAAGAAATCTATCCATCACCAGTGACAAGCAATGGCATTATCATTTGTTACAACATAGAGACAGTCCAATTAAGTCAGCCTGCCTATCCCTGTATTTGCAACACAGTAAAACTAAAATACTCAGTTCCCCTCAAAATTTACCCCAATGATTCCTGACCAGACGTTTTAATAACTAGTATCATAATTTATGAATAAGTGGTCCAGACAAGTTTACAGCTTAAACAGAAGAATTAATTTATTAATAATACAGTAGCTTTCACAGAGAAAACTTGAACAAGATAACCTAATTAATTTCTATGATTTAACCCCAATCTTCTTTGATTCTCATTTCCATTCACAAGAAGACAGAGAGATAAACCATGTAACTGGCCAGTTCACTTAAGCAGACTCCACAATTCGTAACATCACAGGCACATGGGACTATATCATGCTTGGTTTCTGAATACAACGATACATGAAAATAGCTTCCAGTGAGATGTGTGGAATACACACCTAAAACTTATCACTGAAATTCTATTCTCTAAACTTTCAATGAGTTGATAACAGGAAGACAACCAGTGAGCAATCATACCTCCATCCTGCAGCTTTTGTGGCTACAATCCTTCTGATTTAGACACAGTTCAAAAACCAAATCAACATTTGTTTTTTTTTCCTTTATGAGACTGGCTGTCACCCTGTGAGAATCCTGTTAACTGTCTCTGGAAATGAAATTGGTTGGATGTTCTCTGAACAAGAATCAAGCTGCAATGATCTCCCAGACTTGGTCTCATAAACAAATATCAGTTTGCTTGTCTCGTTTTTTTTCTTAAAACAAGCAACTGCTCACAATCCAAAAGTCAACTTTAGCTCTCAGTTCACAGAATCGTAGAGTCATAGAACATAGAACATAGAAAAATACAGCGCAGCACAGGCCCTTTGGCCCTCGATGTTGCGCCGATCCAAACCCACCTAACCTACACTAGCCCACTATCCTCCATATGCCTATCCAATGCCCGTTTAAATGCCCATAAAGAGGGAGAGTCCATCACTGCTACTGGCAGGGCATTCCATTAACCAAGAGATGTACAGCATAGAAACAGACCTTTCTGTCCTACTCTTTCATGTTAGCCAGATATCCTAAATTAATCTAGTCCTATTTGCCAGAATTTGGCCCATATCCCTCTAAATCCTTCCTATTCATGTACCCATCCAGATGCCTTTTAAATGTTGTAATTGTACCAGCCTCTGCAACATCCTCTGGCCACTCATTCCATACACGCACTACCCTCTGCGTGAAATGTTGTCCCTTAGGTCCCTTTTAACTCTCTCACCTCAAACCTATGCCCTCTAGTTTTGGGATGCCCTCCTCTGGGGAAAGGTCCTTGGCGATTCACTATGTCTCTCATGATTTTATAAACCTCTATAAAGTCACCCCTCAACTCCTCCTCCAGGGAAAATAGCACTAGCCTAATAAGCCTCTCCCTATGGCTCAAACCCTCCAACCCTGGCAACATCCTTGTAAATCTTTTCTGAACCCTCTCAAATTTCACAACATCTTTCCAAAGCAGGAAGTATGGAATCGAACGCAGTATTCCAAAAGTGGCCTAACCAACATCCTGTACAGCCGTAACATGACCTCCCAATTTGTTTATTTAATGTCCTGACCAATCAAGTGTACTAAACGGCTTCTACACTACCGTCTCTACTTGCGACTCCACTTTCAATGAACGTTAAACTTCCAGTCCGAGGTCTCTTTTTCAGCAACACTCCCCAGGACCTTATCATAAAGTGTATAAGTCTTGCCCTGACTTGCCTTGCTAAAATGCAATACCTCACATTTGTTTAAATTAAACTCCATTGCCACTCCAGCTCCAAACCCAAAATGATAAAAAATTAGGAAAATTCAGCAAGGTTTTAACATACTGCTGAATTCCCCCAATTATCAACATCCTAAGCATTACCATTGAGAAGAAATTAAACTGGAGTAGCCATAGAACAGGTTAAAGGCTAGGAATCCTGCAGCAAATATCTCACTTCTTGACTCTCTAAAGCCTCTTCCACCATCTACAAGGCACATATCAGAAGTGTAATGGAATACTCCTGCTTAGCTGGATAAGTACAGTTCCAGCAGACCAAGAACACCTCCACCTGTTAATTCCCCTCAAAAACAGTCACCATTCTGACTTGGAAATGAATCACCGCTCCTTCAGTATCACCGGGTCAAAATCCTGAATGCCCTCCTTACTGCCATTGTGGATGCACCAGTACAAAATGGACTGTAGTGTTTCAAGAAGGTTGATCACCCCCACCTTCCCCTGGGCAACTATGAGCAGGCAATAAATGCTGACCCAGCCAGTGATGTCCATATCTCATGAATGAAGAAAGAAATTCAGCGAGTTACATTCCGCTGCAAGTTTCAACACAAACACACTTGTAACTCCTTTTGCCCCAAGTAATCTCAGAACAACATTCAACATCAATTAACAAAGAGGGATGGATGAAATTCTGTTGCATATCATATGGCTTTAAATACTAGTTTTGTTGTTTATCGTGATTACATTTTTTCCTTGTGCACAGGCACACCAGTTGGTATTTCATATTAGAGTATCCATTAACATTGTGCTGAAGAAATAACATGAGTTATCATTCAGTTAAGTTTGAAGTGTTGACTTGCAATATGAATTGGAACCACAAAGATGAAGAAAATTCCTGAACTGCTCCAATGAACCAGAGGTTTTAGTTCAGTGTGTATTGTTCCAGCTACGCCTAAAAATAAATGTTGTTTTCCCATGCATTCAATTTCAGTTACTAATGCTGCTTGCTTCTTTACATCTTTATCTATGTCAAGCGTTTGGTCATGCCTGTAAAACTGGTACTTCTGAGACCATGAAGGGTGCTATGTAAGTGCAAGTTTTTCTTTTATGTTTCTCTGGAAGGCAAGTGACAATAGGTGGCCTGCTTCCAGGCATCTGCCAGAGGCATTGACTAACAACCTGTTCAAAAATGCAACCAAGAAGCCTGAGGTGATTATCCCCATCCCTACTTTCCCTTACACTTCCTCTGAGGAACAGACAGAGCTATGGAGCTCTGTGATTTGTGAGTGGAATTTTAAAAATAAATTCCAAATGACCCTTGGCCTCCTATTCAGCATCACCAGCTGAAATGTTGTGAACATAATTTATTTTTGCCCAACAGATGTAGCGCATTTGCTGTTTTTGTGGATGAGCAAACTGACCGTAGTATCATGGCGGAGAACCTAATCAAGTATTCCTAGTGCAAGGGAATGTGGTAATTATAGAGGACAGTATAGTCTCGGGGATAGATACTTTATTATCTGCAGCTGCACTCATGAGATCATAGAATTGTGTTGCCTGCCTGTTTCCAGAGTTTGGGAAATTTCCTTATGATTGGAAAAGAATTGGAGTGGAAGGGAGGGGAACATACAGTTGCCTGGATTCATATAGAAGCCAATTACAAAGGTGAAACCAAGCATGTGCCCCACAGAGTGCTTTTGAGAAATTGTGTTTTGGATTGAAGTCTGAAGGGTCAAGATGTCTAGAATGTTACCTGATCCTTGTGCAAGTTGGCATAGGTCAAGCAAGAGTGGTGTGGGAAAGATGTTTTGATTTCTAGGGCAGTGAAACAAGTGCTGGGGAAAGAGGAACACGTTTTCTTAGTCATGGGCTCCTCTTAGGATCACAGTGTCAGCAAATTATGTCTCTAGGGCAGTGGCAAGGGTCTCAACTTAAAGGTGGGGGTTGGGGAAATTGAGCTTCAGGGGCAAGGAAGGCTCAGCTGAAAGGAAATTTAGAAATCGAAGAAAAATGCTCAGGAAACAAAGTAATGTTACAAGTTGGGCAAAGAAAATGAGCGTGTGACAGGAAGAGTTAGTTAGAGGGCATGTTTTCTCCTCCTCGGAGATGATGAGAGAGGTGGTGAAAAGGGGAAATAATGGGGGAGATTGGCCCTGCAGAGATACTCACTTCCAACCACTAACTTAGAATTAAGAAGAGTGAGAAGCTCAATGTGTGAATATCTCAACCTGCCATCAATTATGTGCCCTTTAAATGGTTACTAATTTGTCGATTAAGGGTTTTTGCTCATCACTTCACTGATTATTTGCCTCCATGGTGGACAATACATTTTAGTTTCCCAATTGACAAATGAGGGAGACGTGCCTGATAGGTTGGGGATAAAACCAGAAGTTGCTTGCAAAGCTCTGTTCTGAGGTGTATGGAGGAAGGGTCACCAGACCCGAAACGTGAACTCTGATTTCTCTTCACAAATGCTGCCAGGCCTGCTGAGCTTTTCCAGCAATTTCTGTTTTTGTTTCTGATTTACAGCATCCGCGGTCCTTTCGGTTTTGCTAGGTTGGGGAAATGGGGTGCCTCAATCTGAGGCCATTCAGAGGCAGAGATGAAGAAAAATGGAGTGACTTCTAAAAGCCACCTCCAACTACTCAGATTCCCCACCCAGAAGACCATAAAAATGTCCATACATTCTCACTGCTGGCTCAGCTCATGTAGGCCTCAACTAGCGGGCTTTCGGACCCAGAAGCTCCTTGCGTCTGATTGTTTCTGACAACCCAAGATTTTATGATTCTCTGAGAAATTCAGCTTGTCAGCTCTTAATGAGCTGATTGGTGGACAACATGGTGATGGGCAACATGTTTGCCACCACTTAACAAATTTCCCTCCACATTTTAACAAAAAAAGGGAAATTTTTGCCAAACTAATTTAGCAGTAATATCACATTAGTGAATAGGGTCCATGCAAAGTACTCATGGGGGATATGTTCCAAGATCTACCACAGAAGCCCAAAACCATGGATAGGTGTGAACCCATTCATTTAAGTGGGAAATTTACCTTCCTGGCAGTACCCTGGTCCCCAGTTCTGGAATGTTCCCTGTAATATGTTCGGGCTGCGGTAAACCGTGGGTAACTGAAACCGCAGAAAACGATTCCACACGTATGGCGCTCGGTCTGTATAGAGGTAAAATCTAAATACACTCTTTATTGGAATGTGAAAAATCATTTACAATAAAGTAAATGTAGTAATTGTAAAATAGGAAAAAATGGTTCAGATGTAAGTGTCTTTACAAAGATATGGTTACAAGGCTACCAAAATTGGCAAGTAAATGTTCCAAGATACATAATTTGAAAAAGCAGTTGGAATGAAAACAAAAGGAATAGTCCCAAAATAAACAATTGCATTGGAATAGTAGTTAGATGTGATTCAGAAATTCAGGAAATATTGTCAGCATAGAATTGAGGATAGCAGGGATGAAAATGCTGATGGTAGAAGTTCCCAGGCCCAGAACAATATTTGTCCTAGAGGACAGAGCATCAAGTAGGCATTAATTGAAACTGGTAACAAAAGTTGATGTAATAATTCTGTGAAACTTTAACCATCATGTACACTGATCAAATTGACAAAATTAGTCTTGAACATGAATTTGTAGAGTATTTTCATGATGGACTCTTGGAACATTAAATTTTGAAACAAAGCTATTTAGGATCTAGTATTGTGTAATGCAGCATGATAAGTAGTATTTACAAAGTAAAGCATTTCCATAATTTATCTGGCCACCTTGTGCCCTGGCACCCTACTCCTGGCAGCCAGTACCCGACACATTTTCACCCATCTCCTACCTACTTGGTACCCTACCCTAACCTTACCCTGAGGTTAAACCATCAGTAGTCATCTCTGTCCAGTCAGAGAGCAGCTATATGGTCCTCAGGACTATGGTGACTTTATCTTTATTTCCTTTCTTAAACCAAAAATGCATGTGGTACTCCTGGTGTGATCTCATCAAATTATCTCTGTACACTGTACCAAGACTTCCTTACTTTTATATTCCATGTCCTGACAGTAAAGCCAATGTTTCATTTGGTGACTTACTTACATGCTTTACCTGATTTTTATGATTCGTATACAAAGTTAGCCTGATCCTGCTGCATCACTGCCTTCTTCAGTCTGTCTCCATCAAAATAATACTCTGCTTTTCTATTCTTCCCACGAAAGTGGACACATGTTCCCACGTTAGCCTTCCATCTTTCAAAGTTTTGCTCACTCACCTAACCTATCTGTATATACTGGCAGGCTCTTCACATCCTCGTTGCAAGTTACTTTCATATTGTCAGTGAATTTGGCTCCCGCTCTGTCTGTTCCATCATTAAAGTCATTAAAATAGATCATAAATAGTGGTGGCTTTAACATGTTAACTCTGACTGATTGCATTTGGATTGTCGAAACATCTTGCTGCTATCTCTTTGATAAGGAAGCTAACATTTTTCTAATGTCAGGGGTTAGTCTGGCTGGCCTATTATTTTTGTTTTATCCCGGTGAACTATGGATGCCACCCCAGAGGGTTATAGATCCTCCATCTTTGAGCATGTTCAAGGCTAAGATTGTTCATCTCTTGGGGATTTGAGGAAAATGGGGAACAGGGAAGAGATGTGAGTTGAGGCAGAAGATCAGCCATGATTGTACTGAATGGCAGAGCAGGCTGTAGGGAATGTAGAGCTTACTCCTCAGGTTTTTAATATTCCTTGCGCTGATGGCAACATATTTATTTTAGAAAGGTAACCACTGCTGTTGCAATTGATAATCTAAGACACCTCTTCCCATCACGTTAAAGGTTTGGGGTAGAATTCCATTTTAATTGGGGCTCAGTGATTAGCGCACTTGCTTCACAATGCCATGGACCCAGGTTTGATTCCACCCTCAGGCGACCCATGAGTTTCCTTTGGGTTCTCCAGCTTTCTCCCACAGTTGAAGGATGTGCAGCTTAGGTAAAATGGCCATGCTAAATTGCTCATAGTATCCAGGGTTATGCAGGTTAGGTAGATTAGCTATGGGAAATGCAGGGTTACAGGGATAGGGTAGGGGGTTTGGTACAGACTTGGATGCTCTTTGGAGGGTTGCTATAGACGGTGGATTGATTGGCTTGTTTCCATGCTAGGCATTCTATGATTCTATGAACAAAATAGACAATAGTGGAACAGGAGACAGTTACACACACCACCCGTGATGTCTTTTGAAATCAATGATTCAGAAAATCGAGTAGAATGTTGAATTTTAATTTTAAACTTTGAATTTTAGAAATCATTATTCGCTCAAAGTAAAGAATGCTGAAATGGTACAGCTAGCCTAAGACTGAAGAAAGGAGTTAAATTTTGAATTAGAACATAATTGTTAGAATTGAGAAAGGAACAGTCAAGACATGTCTGACTCTGCTTCCACCACCATGTTAGCTTTTGTTCCTTGCTCTCTTTTTTTCTCTCTCTGTCTCACTTACTCACTCACTACTGCACTCACGCTCGCTCTCTTTCTCTCAATCCATCACTGTTAAAAAAAGGTATTTTACAAGCCCAGTGATTCCCAAGCTGCTGATTTCATGACTCAATCTCTTTCTTGATCACTATATGTCTAATCATAGCACAGAAACAGACCCTTTAGTCTAACTCATCCATGCCAACCAGATATCCTACATTAATCTCATCCTATTTGCCAGTACTTGGCCCATATCCCTCTAAGGAGAAAGTGAGGTCTGCAGATGCTGGAGATCAAAGTTGAAACTTTATTGCTGGAACAGCACAGCAGGTCAGGCAGCATCCAGGGAACAGGAGATTCGACGTTTCGGGCACAGGCCCTTCTTCAGGAATATCCATATCCCTCTAAACCTTTCCTATTCATGTGCCCATCCAGATTCTTGTGAAATGTTATTGTACCAGCCTTCACCACTTCCTCTGGCAGCTCATTCCATACTCGTACTGCCCTCTGTGTAAAAGAAAATTCCCCTTAGGTCCCTTTTAACATTTCTCCTCTAATCTTAACCTAACCTTTTACTTTTGAATACCCCTACCATGGATAAAAGACCTTGGCTATTCGCCCTATCCATGCCCGCCTTGATTTTATAAACCTCTATAAGGTCACCCCTCAATCTCTGACACTCCACGGAAAATAGGCCAAGCCTATTCAGCCTCTTCATATAGCTTAAACCCTCCAACCCTGGCAACATCCTTGTAAATCTTGTCTGCACCCATTTCAAATTTCACAACATCTTTCCTATAGCAGGGAGACCAGAATTAAAAGCAGTATTCCAAAAGTCCAATGTCCTCTACAGCCGCAACATGGCATCTCAACTCCTATTCTCAATGCACTGATCAACAAAGGTATATATACCAAACCCTGCCTTCACTTCACTTCCCTGTCTAACTGTGACTCCACCTTCATTGAACTATGAACCTGCACCCCATGGTCTCTTTGTTCAGCAACATTCCCCAGGATCGTGCCATTAAGTGCATAAGTTTTGTCCTGATTTTCCTTACCAAAATGCAACACCTCACATTTATCTAAATTAAGCGCCATCTGAATTCCTTGGCCCATCAGCCCATCTGATCAAGGTCCTGTTGTACACTGAGGTAACCTTCTTCACTGTCCATTACACCTCCAATTTTGGTGTCATCTGCAATCGTTCTAACCAGACTTGCTATGTTCACATCCGAATCATTCCAAAAAGTTCTTCCTCCAAATTACAGCATTTGAAAATGTTTTCACTCTTTCCTCTGCTGTGATTTTCTTTCACTTCAGGAATAAGGTCTGAATTTGTCACCCCAATTTCAGAGGTTTGTGTCCTCAATCTTCTCCCTTCCACCCAGCAGCGACTGAGTCATTCTGGTCCCCAGTTTACATTCTGTTGTCAGATTATCTTTCATTTCCCCCAGGACCAGAGACCTGACTTCATTTTCCCTGATTTAAAAGTCATCATTCCCTTTGCTACTCTCATTCCTTCCTCCATCATGCTATTATGGCTGCTTTTTTCCAGACCTCTCTCCTTGTAACCATAATAAATGCAATACTTGTCCATATGATTTATCTTGTGCTATTTATCAAGTTGTACTTTTAACAAAATGCTTCCATCATTACCCAAAGCAGTGGAAATTTTTCCAACACTGCCTGGCAGCAAGAAGGGGATAAATATGCTAAGTCCTTTCATATTTGCTATAAATATCCAATGGGAAACTTGCAAGCTCAATGTCCACAATTCTCCAATCCACCTTCATGGGCTGACAAACATGCAAGGATTCAGAAAATCTACAATCATAAATAATCTGCTGTGATCCACTTGGAGACAAATCACTTTTCTTTTAAAGGAAAGAGATGAATTTCTCTTCAATCAATGGAAAGGATTGCAAGACAAGTATCCAATTGTAAGTGCTTAACTTTAATAAACAAAAATCAACATACATTAAACATTACTTGACAGGCAACTAATACACTAAACCAAAGAATAAAGTTTGGTTTGCATTAATTATCAGTTCCAATGGACAATGAAAGGTATCTTTTAAAATTCAGTATTCAGTTGTTTTTATGTATTCCATAGGAATAAGTATACTATCATGCTGACAAAATTAATCAGCAATAATACCATCCCAGGACTGCCATCCATATCATTTCAACAGCATTTCCCAAATACACCTGAGCTTGCCGTTAATAGTTCTAGGTCAATTTCTAGAGTCCGCCTGGTGCTTATACCAGAATGGACACAAATTTCATAATCTGTCCCATTGTACCCAACAACTGCAGAACAGCAATGAACAAAGCTTTGATCAGGTTACACCTTGAATGCTTGTTCCAATTCTACTACTGAGGTACAAACAAAAGATTCAACTAGATGCAGTTCATTGAATGGTTATGAGGATACTCCATAGTTCAATATTCTGAAGCATCCGGAGAAATTAGAAAGACTTGGGTTGAATGTTTGGCACCTCTAGAGGTGGACAAGAGCTAGAAAAGCCCTCCTGGCTGGTGTGCTGGGGCCTGACTCCATTCTGGAATGGAGAGGTAGCGAATCAGAATGGTTAAACATTTAATTGAAATCATGTTAGTGAAAGTTGACTGGAATTTTTTTAGTTGGCCTTTAGATTCACATGGGCAGTATGGGCAAGTTGAGGTGCTGGGGCCATAGAGTCTGAGTTCCTGTCAAGAACTGTCCCTATTCTCTTCCCATTTCCCCCACACATCCATACCCCTACACACGCTCTCTTTCTCTCTCTCTCTCACACACACACTTCCCTCACCCTCATTGTCTCTCTCTCTTTCACTCTCACTCAGACTCTCTTCCTCTCACTCGCACGCTCACTCTCTTTCACTCACACGTTCTTATTCTCTTTCTCACATACTCCTCTCACCTTCACTCTTACTGTCACTCACTCACACTCTCACTCACATGGACTCTCTCACCATCACTCTCACTCTCTCACTCACCCACTCCACTCTCACTCTCTATTCTCTCTGATAGCATGGCTGTTTAATTTACTCCTGGATTAGAGATTTTTAAAAGTTTGCAGTTAGCATCCAATAGACTCTCTAGCTATGGGAGCCTGACAGCTGTTCCTAATTGGACAGCAGATTTGGCCTCTGGCCATTAATTGGCTGTCCCGGGGAAAATTACAATTGAGTGACTGTTTCCCTGGGGGGGGGTGGCGGGGGAAGTTCAGGATCCAGAAATAGTCTTGACTTCCATCCCTGTCCCCAGAGGAAAAATCCAGCCCTTAGGGTTTTCACGATTGAAAAGTAACAGCTGAGCGATAATTCTGTGGAGGTTTGTAAGCTCATAAAGTACATAGAAGAGGAAGATCCAAAAAGATATTTGAAATAAGCAAGAATAGCAAGACAAGAGAACACAGGTATAAATTAGCAAAATGCAACTGTTCAGTAAATAGTTGCTTTTGAAACAAAGAGTGCTCAATGCAAGTATCCATCTGTGTGTATGTACCAATGGAAGGGTGGAGGTGAACATAGTGGAAACATTCAAGGAACAGTTAGATGCAGTGTTTGTACAGTCTTTCTGGCCATAGGAGTTGAAATGATAAGAATTGAGGGTTGAGAGTGTGGTGCTGGTAAAGCACTGCAGGTCAGGCAGCATCTGAGGCACAAGAGAATCGATGTTTCAGGCATAAACCCTTCAGGAATGTCATTCCTGATGAAGGGCTTGTGCCCAAAACATCGATTCTCCTGCTTCTTGGTTGCTGTCTGACCTGCTGTGCTTTTCCAGCACCACACTCTCGACTCTGATCTCCAGCATCTGTAGTCCTCACTTTCTTTCACGGTAAGAAGTGGTCCTTCTTATCCATATTTACCTTGTGCTTGTCATCCAAATTTAGAAAACAAATCCTATCTGTGGAAAAGCAAATGAAGATAGTGTGACTGCATTGCTAAACATCTTCATCCTATTGTCAAGCCTAGTTGTCATGACTCATGCATTACTGCTTCAACTCCTTCATCCATTCCAACATCAATGATTCTTCAGTTGGATTCTTACACTGCTCTGACAGCATATACTACAGGGGATCAGTGCCTCATCTTCCATGGCTATTTTGCAACCCTATTGATTAAATATTGACTTTGACAACTTTGAGATCACTGTACTTTTTTAACACTTTTTTTGGACGTTTTTAACACCCTTTTTTATCTTTGAAATACCTTTCAGTCTTTTACCTGTTGTCCCACTCTGCCGTTTCTTTTTGCCTTGTTAAAAATCTGTTGGCAGGCTCTAATACTCAGATAATATGTTTCCTTCCCTTTGCGGAGAATTAAGCAGATCTGATTCTTGGTCATTATTTTGTCTCCTTTCTGTTTCCTGTAAAGAATTCTCATCCTTTCCAGTATTGGTGAAAGAGTATTTCCTGTAACAGTAACTTACCATTTCCTTTTCCAGGTGCTAACTGACCTGCCATGCATTTTCTCCATTTTCATGCATTTTCTACTATCGCAAGATTTGTGAAGGTTTGTAGCTCAGGTTGAGGTTTAGGGTGTAGGTTTGCTCGCTGAACTGTAGGTTTGATATCCAGACATTTCATTACCTGGCTAGGTAACATCATCAGTGGCGACCTCCAAGTGAAGCGAAGCTGTTGTCTCCTACTTTCTATTTATATCTTTCTCCTGGATGGGGTTCCTGGGGTTTGTGGTGATGTCATTTCCTGTTCGTTTTCTGAGAGGTTGATAGATGGCATCTAGATCTATGTGCTTGTTTATGGCGTTGTGGTTGGAGTGCCAGGCCTCTAGGAATTCTCTGGCATGTCTTTGCTTAGCCTGTCCCAGGATAGATGTGTTGTCCCAGTCGAAATGGTGGTTTATTTCATCCGTGTGTAGGGCTATGAGGGAGAGGGGGTGGTGTCTTTTTGTGGCTAGCTGGTATTCGTGTATCATGGTAGCTAACTTTCTTCTTGTTTGTCCTACATAGTGTTTGTGGCAGTCCTTGCATGCAATTTTATAGGTGACGTTGGTTTTGTCCATGGGTTGTACTGGGTCTTTTAAGTTTGTTAGTTTTTGTTTGAGAGTGTTGGTGGGTTTGTGTGCTACTAGGATTCTGAGGGGTCTCAGTAGTCTGGCTGTCATTTCTGAAACTTCTTTGATGTATGGTAAGGTGGTTAGGGTTTCTGGCTGTGTTTTGTCTGCTTGTCGTGGTTCGTTCTTGAGGAATCTGCGCACTGTATTTTTTGAGTATCCGTTCTTCTTGAATACATTGTGTAGGTGGTTCGCCTCTGTTTTTCGAAGTTTGTCTGTGCTGCAGTGTGTGGTGGCTCATTGGAATAGTGTTCTGATACAGCTTTGTTTGTGTGTGTTGGGATGGTTGCTGGTGTAGTTGAGTATTTGGTAATGCAAAGGCTAGAACAAACAGCCCTACCAATCATCAAACCAAACATCTGGGTCCGCTACGTAGATGACACCTTTATCATCACAAAACGAAATAAGATAGAAGAGACATTTAACATCATCAACAACACCCTCACAGGCATAAAGTTCATCAAGGAGGAAGAAACCGACAACAAACTCGCATTCCTGGACGTCACAGTAGAAAGAAAGGACAACGGAGAACTACAAACCTGCGTATACAGAAAACCGACAAACGCTGACCAAATACTCAACTACACCAGCAACCATCCCAACACATTCCTAGTAGAACATAAACCCACCAACACTCTCAAACAAAAACTAACAAACTTAAAAGACCCAGTACAACCCATGGTCAAAACCAACGTCATCTACAAAATTCCATGCAAGGACTGCCAAAAAACACTACGTAGGACAAACAGGAAGAAAGTTAGCCACCAGGATACATGAACACCAGCTAGCCACAAAAAGACACGACCCTCTCTCCCTCATAGCCCTACATACGGATGAAAAAAAACACTATTTCGACTGGGACAACACATCTATCCTGGGACAGGCTAAGCAAAGACATGCCAGAGAATTCCTAGAGGCCTGGCACTCCAACCACAACGCCATAAACAAATACATAGATCTAGATTCCATCTATCAACCTCTCAGAAAACGAACAGGAAATGACATCACCACAAACCACAGGAACACCATCCAGGAGAAAGATATAAATAGAAAGCAGAAGACAACAGCTTCACTTCACTTGGAGGTCGCCACTGATGATGTTACCTAGCCAAGTAATGAAATGTCTGGATATCAAACCTATAGCTCAGCGAGCAAACTTACACCCCATTTTCTACTATTTTAGATTTTCAGCATTTTGTTTTCCACGATGTTTCCTCACTTAATCTCAGCTCCTAGCAGCCCCAGTGATTACCACTGACCAACTCAAAACTTAGAGTCATAGAGATGTACAGCATGGAAACAGACCCTTCGGTCCAACCCGTCCACGCCGACCAGATATCCCAACCCAATCTAGTCCCACCTGCCAGCAACCCAGTCCATATCCCTCCAAACCCTTCCTATTCATATACCCATTCAAATGCCTCTTAAATGTTGCAATTGTACCAGCCTCCACCACATCCTCTGGCAGCTCATTCCATACACAAAACACCCTCTGTGTGAAAAAGTTGCCCCTTAGATCTCTTTTATATCTTTCCCCTCTCACCCTAAACCTATGCCCTCTAGTTCTGGACTCCCCGACCACAGGGAAAAGACTTTGTC
>NC_057731.1:23878567-23917684 GCF_004010195.1 Chiloscyllium plagiosum | reverse complement strand
CTCCTGATTTCCCTCTTAAGTATACTCCTACTGCCTTTATACTCTAAGGATTCACTCGATCTATCCTGTCTATACCTGACATATGCTTCCTTCTTTTTCTTAACCAAACCCTGAATTTCTTTAGTCATCCAGCATTCCCTATACCTACCAGCCTTTCCTTTCACCCTGACAGGAATATACTTTCTCTGGATTCTTGTTACCTCATTTCTGAAGGCTTCCCATTTTCCAGCCATCCCTTTCCCTCCGAACATCTGCCTCCAATCAGCTTTCAAAAGTTCTTGCCTAAAGCAAATTACTTTGGAGATGCTCAGAGCACAGGAGCCATATTATTGGTACTTTCATTGCACCACAGATATACTTTCAGACTCAAGTTGGGAAATAACCTCTAGTTGGTCAGGCTGCTGTATCAGGTGTTGCTCCACACTGTTTAAGTCACATAACAAGCAAAATTTGATGTAATTTTTTTAAAAAATCATTTTTGATCCTCCCTTTGTGTAAATTTTGATGTACATCCTTCACAACAAAAAAAATCAGACAAAAGACTTTTGTTATTTATGGAAAAAAGAAATCTTTCTCTGGCAGTTATTAGACATTGTAGACATTGTAACTACAGGTTTGCCATTACTAAAAATTAATCTGGTTCAAAGCTGCACAGTAAGGAGTCTTGAATTTGTTTGAGGGTGTTTTGAGAAAATGTAACAGTGGTGGTGTGCCGTCTTGAATTAAACATCAGTTAGATCTGTAGGGTTGTATTTAGTTTAGAAAATGTATATCGTAAGATATAAATGAATGTCTAGTCTACTTTAAATGATGGACCAGTTCCTTTGGGTACAGGGGTCATTCACGTATCAGTAATACCAGGAATGTTCTATTGCACTAATAAGTATACATTTGTAGTAAGTTGGAAAAATGAAGCCATGATTGATGAGTACTAAACTGAAGCATCAGTCTGTTCTTTCGTTAGCTTGGTTATCTTTGGCTTGACATGATAACATACATTCGTGCCCATTAATGTTAAATTGAACAATAAACATTTTTTTTCTACGTGCAGTAGCATTCATTGATCACAAAGTGCACAGCAGATGTAAGTGTATGGGTGTACCCATCTATATGTGATAAATTCTGAGGTCTGCAATGTTTGTTTTAAAATCACCAAATCTGATTTAACCATAACTTGGGCAGCACCTCAGTTTGCAACTATAAGGGTTTTGCCAAAATATTTGATGTTCTATTTGCTTTGTGGTTGGCTCCTTCACAGTAGTGGGACATATTGAGAGTCAAGTCGAGTGAGAGCACTACATCTCTGTGAACTTTATCTTTGCTTACTTCAAACACCATTCATGAAATACTTATGAGTGCAGCTTTTATGAATCCTTGCATGTACCAAGGTACCTTGATCATGTATTATTTTGTAACATATTTGTGATATTGGTGTGCGAATGACATTTGTATCCATAAAATATTGTTCCTGTAAATTGCCACATGATGCTAGCTGTATTGGAGAGAAGAATGCCCTTACCAATATCTTTGTTGTGTTCCTTTCTTTGTACTTGAGACTACTATCTACAGTTCATTGTTCCATCAAAATGTCACAGAATGAAATGTAACATGAGAAAAATTCTGTTCATCTCTCTTTTTCCATGTTAGTATAAACTACTTTCTTAAGGTGCCTTTTTATGTCTTAAAACCCAAGGAAATAGGAGAGTTTAGAACAATAGTTGCTTCTGAGAAATGTGTATGCCAGATAAATACAATTCTTTTTAATTTCTTTCCAAAATGTATTTTTGACTGCTAATGAGAAAATAGTGAAAATGCATTCTTATTATCTAGATGTCAAAACAATGAATATTTTGACCATTCTGAGTAACTGCGTTTAGCCACACATGCCCACATATAAAAGTGTATTTCTGGATAGATGATGCTGTACATCATTCCCAACCATGCATTCAATAGAACCCAAGCAGCTCAGGCATAATCGGAAACTTTGCATAATTTTACGACAACATGCTCTGTTGCTTACATTTTCCCTTTTTTTAACTGGGTTCAAGCCTCCTGGGGTGAACTTTGAATTAAGTTACATTTTGTAACATTATACACTGCATCACAAAAGATTTATCTGTTTAAAAGCTATATCGGTTATCTTTTTCTCACTTCCATGTGTGTTGTGTATCCAAGTTTACAGGTTTCCAATTCTCCAGTTATGTTTAGAAGTAAATTGAGAAACAGGAAGTAGAATAACAGCTTCACCAGTCAGTCATTGTGATCAGTCCCTGGTAGTACGACATTTCAAGGCACCAACCGTTCTGGCTGAGGCCAAAAACTCTCTGATGCTGGCTAACAAGTGCCAGCAGTGGCCTGGTGAAGCAATAGCTTTGTCCCACACGAAAGATTTTTGACGTCAAATATTCAAGGACTCTTCTGAGTTGATTAGATTAGATTAGATTACATTACAGTGTGGAAACAGGCCCTTCGGCCCAACAAGTCCACACCGACCCGCCGAAGCGAAACCCACCCATACCCCTACATTTACCCCTTACCTAACACTACGGGCAATTTAGCATGGCCAATTCACCTGACCTGCACATCTTTGGATTGTGGGAGGAAACCGGAGCACCCGGAGGAAACCCACGCAGACACTGGGAGAATGTGCAAACTCCACACAGTCAGTCGCCTGAGGCGGGAATTGAACCCGGGTCTCCGGCGCTGTGAGGCAGCAGTGCTAACCACTGTGCCACCGTGCCACCCAAAAAAGTGTTCACTATTGTAAGCCAGTACTCAGGCCATCTCAGGACAGAGCAACTATAAATTCTAAATTAGACAAAGGCCAAATTTTCCCGATTACTGTAAGAAGAAGGTTAAGAGTATTGCATGTTTGCAGAAAAAACAGCTGACAGTTTGTGTATGGGATAGCCTGCTGCCACAAACCCTCCATGTTTGGTTAACAGTTGAGAATAAATTGCTTGTGGATCTTAACAAGAAGTGACACTTGATTTGACAACAATATGTTGTTTATTACCTGACTGCAGTAGGTATAAACTACATGGGCTAGTTAGACAGAAACGATTAAGATTATCAAGATCCAGGGAGGGCACAGACACTAAATTAAGATCTCAAAATGGATTCCTCAACTCTCCATCCAGAACTGTAAGTTATGAGATTGGATGGAACCTAACACAGACTTCACTATTGTTGGGCCGGAGGGCCTATTTCCATACTGTAGGGAATCTAATCTAATCATAGAAAGATGTAGGAGCTACAGGGTGGTGGTGGTAGAAGATTTTTTTTAAAAAGGGGCAGGCAGCACGATGGCTCAATATTTAGCACTACTGCCTCACAGCGCCAGACACCCAGGTTCGATTCCCGCCTCTGGTGACTGTGTGGAGTTTGCACATTCTCCCTGTGTCTGTGTGGGTTTCCTCCGGGTGCTCGAGTTTCCTCCCACAATCCAAAGATGTGCAGGTTGGGTGGATTGGCCATGCTAAATTGTCTGTAGTGATAGGTGCAATAGTCAGGGTAAATATAGGGGAGGGGAATACGTCTGGGTGGATTACTCTTCGGAGGGTTGGTGTGGACTTGTTGGGCCAAAGGGCCTGTTTCCATACTGTAGGGAATCTAATCTAGTCTAATCATTAACTATTTCAGAACCATTACCATACAGCATGAGGAATATTTAGCTTTCTTTATGCTCAAATTCCATTCAAAGAAAGAAGACACTTCCAATATTAGCATCAGACATATTTAGGGCAGCAACTAACAATGACATTCAAATCCTGTGCATAGTCTTCAACAGAGGAACTGAGAGACCTACCAAGATAATTGAGGAGGTAATTTGCAAATGAGGCTCAGCAACAACAGACCTCAATGGTGGACTTGAACTACCCAAAGCAAATTGTATAGGAGCACTTTATTTGATGCAAGTTACAGTTTGTCTCACCTTATTAGAAGACAATTTTTAGGTAGCCTGCTGAAGTAGCATCATTTGCATGATGATGTGCAGTTGGTCACCATAACCTTGCCTTCGCCACATTCTGTACAGTTGCTGAACAAATCCCAGGACAAGGAGCATCTGCTGTGTAAGTGTCTGATGTAAACTCTGGAAGTATGACAAAGTATGTTGCATGAAAAGCTCAGCAACGTTACCACATTTATTCATACTGTGGCCAAATCGATTAGAACAGAGAAATGCAATACAACTCCCCAACCAACAAATCCATAGAGTTTCAATTGGAAATGTCCCCATCAGCATGCAACTATTTGGGAACAGGAATCACCAATAAGAGAGGAGGAGGAAGGGAAAGAAAGCAAAAGAGTTGTATTTGTTTTAAAAAGAAGTTTTTGAGAAATGTTAATGAGTTAAGGTAAAGTATCTTGGCCAAAATAGAGAATTAACTTTCAATCATATTCAGAAAGCACCAGAAAATCTTTAATATGTGCCTGAACTACTAAACAGCTCCAGGATCCCATCGAAAGGGCAGTGTCTCTGGTATTTCAGTACTTACTTAAATATGGCACTGTATGTTGAATGATATTCTCACATGTTCTGACGTGAGGTTGTTCCCCTAATCTTGTAGTGTGGAGATATATTTTCATTTAACATGCAAACCAGTTTATTCACTTCAGTGATCTTGCGGCCCCAGAATAAAATCTTTGTTTTAGATTGTGTTCATTTCATGAGCTATTTAGTTGCATGCATTTGCAATTTGGACCAGCATTTAAAGAATAGAATCATACAGTACAGAAAAGGCACTTGCGGCTATCATATCTGCATTGCCAAAACTATGCCAAGTCTGTAGTAGTCTCATTTTCCTGCACTAAACCCAGAGCTTTGAATGTTATGCTGCCTGGGGAGGCAAGGTGGTTCAGTGGTTAGCACTGCTGCCTCACAGCACCAGGGACCCAAGTTCGATTCCTGCCTTGGGGTGACTGTCTGTGTGGAGTTTGCATATTCTCCCACTGTCTTCGTGGGTTTCCTTCCACAGTCCAAAGATGTGCAGGTCAGGTGAATTGGCCATGCTTATTTGCCTATAGTGCATTAGTCAGGGGTAAATATAGGATAGGGGAATGGGGCTGGGTGGATTTCTCTTCGGAGGGTCGGTGTGGACTTGTTAGGCCAAATGGCCTGTTTCCTCTCTGTAGGTAATCTAAGCTGTGCATCCAAGTACTTCTTAAAGGCTTTGAGGTTACCTATCTCTACTATCTTCCCAGTTCGTACCTTCGAGACCCCCATCATCCTTTGGATGAAAAGCTTTTCCTCAGCTCAGCTCAGCTCCAAAACTTCTGCCTTTAACCGTAAGAGTGTGCCACCTTGCTATTGACCCTTCAACAAGATTAGACTTGATTCCCTACAGTGTGGGAACAGACCCTTCGGCCCAACCAGTCCACACCGACCCTCCGAAGAGTAACCCACCCAGACCCATTTCCCTCTGACTAATGCACCTAACACTGTGGGCAATTTAGCACAGCCAATTCATCTGACCTGCACATCTTTGGACTGTGGGAGCACACAGAGGAAACCCACACAGACACGGGGCGAACCTGCAAACTCCACATGCAACAAGGTGAATAGCTGTTATCTATCCACCTTGTCCATGCTCCTCATTATCTTATACACCTCAATTAGATCCCTCCTCAACCTTCTCAACTGCAATGGAAACAACCTGAGCTTACCCAGTTTCTCTTCATAGCTAAAGCGTCCCATCCCGGGCAACATCTAAGTGAATCCCCTGTACACCTCCTCCAGTTTAATTGCATCTTTCCTATAGTGCAGTGACCAGAACTACACCTTATTCCAGCTGTGGCCTCATCAAATTTCTGTTTGGCTCCAACATAACCTGATTCCTATTATAATCTTTCCCTCAACTGATAAAGACATATAGATTGAACATATTGGATGCATTAAAAATTAATGCTTTCTTTAAGCAAAACACTGAATTGAATTGAATTGATTTGAATTTATTGTTACGTGTACCGAAGTACAGTGAAAAGCTTTGTCTTGTGAGCAATACAGGCAGATCACACTGTTAAATAGCAAAGATAAGTAAATAATAGGTAAACAGCAGCAAAAACAAAAACCCAGGTACAGGCAAATGTTAAGATTGTGAAAGTCCATTCAGTATGCTAACAATAGTAGGGTAGAAATTGTTTTGAAAGCAGCTAGTCCGTGTGTTCAGGCTTCTGTACCTTCTTCCCAATGGTAGAGGTTGTAGAAAAGCATTGCCAGGGTGGGATGGATCTTTGAGAATGCTGGCAGCCTTTCTTTGACAGCCGGCCTGGTAGATGGAATCTATAGATGGGAGGTTGGCCTTTGTGGTTGTCCGGGCCGAGTTCACCACTCTCTGTAACCGTCTCCGATCTTGAACGGTACTGTTGCCGTACCAGGCAGTGATACATCCAGACAGACTGCTCTTGATGACACGCCTATAAAAGTTGGCAAGGGTATTCACCATCATGCCAGATTTTCTCAGCTGCCTGAGGAAGAAGAGACGTTGTTGGGCCTTTGTAACCAGTGCATCCACATGAACAGTCCAAGGAAGCTTGTTGTGGATGACCACTCCCAGCAGCTTGACACTCTCCAACTTGTTCCACCTCTGTGCTGTTAACGCATGGGGGGGCATGAGTAACATCCCACTGAAAGTCAATAATGAGTTCCTTGGTTTTGCTGGCATTGAGAGCTAGGTTGTTCTCAGTGCACCATTTTTCCAGGTCTTCCACCGCAAGTCTGTAGTCTGTTTCGTTGCCATCTGAGATTCAACCGGCTATGGTGATGTGATCAGCGGACTTGTAAATGGCATTAGTCTGGTATTTGGCGACACAGTCATGGGTGTATAGTGAGTACAGTAGGGGGCTGGGTTTGCAGAGTGAGTGTTAGTGAGGATGAAATATTGTCCCCAATCTTAACTGATTGTGGCCTGTGGGTTAGGAAACTAAGGATCCAGTTGCAGAGAGTGGGGCTTAGTCTGAAATCACTAAGTTTAATAATCAGTCTCAAGGGGATATTAGCATTGAAGGCTGAACTGTAGTCAATGAGTAGGATTCTTACGTAGCTGTTCTTGGTGTCAAGATGTTCTGGGGAGGAATGAAGAGCAAGTGATATGGCACCTGACGTGGATCTGTTGGTCCGATAAGCAAAGTGGAGTGGGTCAAGAGTAATGGGGAGGCTGAAGTTGATTAATGCCATGACCACCCTTTCAAAGCACTTCATGACCACTGAAATTAGGGCCACTGGGCAGTAGTCATTGAGACATGCTGCTTGGGCCTTCTTAAGCACAGAGCTGATGTTGGCCCTCTTGAAACAGGCAGGGACAGTGGCCTGCTGCAGGGGGAGGTTGAAGATGTCCGAGAAGACCTCTGCCAGTTGATCTGCACATGCTCTGAGTGTACGGCCTGGTACTCCGTGTGGTCCCATCACTTTCCTTGGATTCACAAGAAGGAAAACTGATTTGACCTCTGATGCAGTGACTGTTGGTATAGGTTCATCAGGATTTGTCAGAATAGGTGCTACCTCTCTGCCGAAATTCTGCTCAAAGTGAGCATAGAAGGCCGTGAGACAATCTGGGAGGGATAGGTCATTGTCTGCTATCTTGCACGGTCTCTTTTTATAACCTCTGATGACATTCAGACCTTGCCATTGTGGGTGGGTGTCTGTCTGGGTCTCAGGTTTGGATCAGTATTGGTCCTTGGCTGCCTTAATAGCTCTGCCAAGGTCATATTTGGATTCCTTATATTTGAGTGGGTTTCCTCGTCTGAAGGCCTCACACTTGGCTTTTAGTATGTCCTGATTCATCCAGGGATTCCTGTTGGGGAACAGCTGGATTGACTTCCTCAGTATGCAGTCCTCCACACGCTTACTGATAAAGTTTGTGACCGTGGTGGCGTAGTTGTCCAAGTACCTGTGGACTGTTTGAACATGGTCCAATCAGCTGATTCCAGACAGCACCGGAGTTGATCCTCTGCCTCCTCCGACCAGCACTGGACCTGTATCCGTGAAGGGGTCTCCTGCTTGAGCTTTTGCCTGGAAGCCAGGAGAAAAAACACGGCATTGGGGCCAGAGTTCCCGAAATGAGGGCAGGGGATGGAGTGGTAGGCATCCTTCACAGTGGTGTAGCAGTGGTCTAAAATGTTCGGGACCCTGCTGGGGCAGGTAATGTTCTGGTGGTATTTTCGAAACACCTTCCTTGGATTGGCTTGATTGAAGTCGATAGTTACAATAAACAGGGCCTTGGGCTGTTCCGTCTCCAGGGTGTTAGCGGTGGAGTACAGCACATCCAGAGCTACCTCAACCTTTGCTTGGTGCGTTATGTACACAGCAGTACAGCAGCGGTAAATTCCCGTGATAGATAGAAGGGGCGGCATTTGATACTGAGGAATTCACAAAGGGTGGAGGGGTTTGCTTTTTAATCAACAACATTTCAATCACAAGTTGTTGATTAAAAAGCAAACCGTCCACCCTTTGTCTTAGACAAGGACGCTGGACGGTCCATACGATAGATAGAAAAACCATCAGCCTGAAGTGTGCAGTCGGGAATGGATGGGTTGAGCCAAATTTCTGTGAAGCAGAATGTACAATCTCTGGAGAGTAAGATGGACAAACTCAGATCACGGCTCAACGTCCCACAGTTCACGCTGGACGTTGAGCTGTGATCTGAGTTTGTCCATCTTACTCTCCAGAGATTGTACATTTGCTAGGAGTAAGCTAGGAAGGGGAGTCTTGAAATCACATAGTCTCAGTCTTGCCAGCAAGCCGGCAGGCTTACCCCGCTTCCTTGCAGGTTTCTTACATTTGAGTGGTCCAGTGGTCTGGTGGAGTGGATTGTGACTGCTTCCAGTTAAGTGATCCTTCCTGGGACCTTATGGAGTGGGTAGGTTGGGGTTTAATGTATTTTTGCAGAGGGTCTACATGGGTCCCAGTATGGCAGTTAATTTACATTTTGGTTTCACTGAGTTTCATTTCTAGAGAAATAGATTTCAAAAACAACAAAGAAATGTTAAAATTATATAGAATCTTGTTAGACCTCACTTAATCTATCATATCCAATTCTGGTCACCATATTACAGGCAACTTTCAAGAGGCTCTGGAGTAGGTACAGAAGAGATCGGCAAAGATAATATTAGAACTGAACATTTGTAACTATAAAGAGAGTTTTTAACATACTGAGGATTTTCTCTCAGGAATTTAAGGCTGAGCGGAGCCCTGATAACAAGCTTTAAAGTTATGAAGGCATTTAGTTAGTTAAATTTAGAGAGCATTTCCAGATTGGAGAGGTCTAAGTGTATAACAGCCACTGTTAAATAAGGAATCAGAAGGAGTTTCTTTACTCATGGGGTGCTTAGAATATATAACCAACTGCAACACAATGATTGAGGCACATTGCATTGATGGATTTAAGTATTTGAGAAAGAAGGATGACAAGAATATTTTAAAATAATGAGCTAATGTGAAATGGGTGGAGGCGAGTGTGGGTTAGGAAGGCTAGTGTGAAGGAAAAACACTGCTATACACTTATTTGGTTTGTTTCTGTACTGTAAAAAATGTTGATGTAACTCTTGTTAAACATTATCATTTACTTCCGCTTCTTCCAGATTTCCAGTCAGGGAATCCAACCATGTGGAGATGAATGCTTTACTGAGAGATGAAAATAAATTCTAGACATATCACTTCATTAAATTGCACCAGAGATCTGAGAGTTCTTACAGACAAATGAATTAGACCATTTGAGGTATTGCCTAACTCTAACTCCACAATATCATTTTAATCCATGTACTAAGCATGTCATTTCTCCTCAAATAATCGATTCAACATAATTTGGAAGTTGTATATTATTCAAATATTGAATGTTAAATGATACAGGCAAACTGTCTCCAACTCAAATTTTCCCACAACAGTGAGGTTGATGGCATTTAGCATAAATCACGTCGGCCAGAACAACATTTTGCCCTTTTGGATTTATTGCAAGTTTTGTTGTTTTCTAAGTAGAAGAGAGTCATGCAAGTATAACAGCAAAGCAGGCAGTTGGGACTCTTTGAGATATGATGTGATGATATCATTTCAATTCAGAGATGTGGAAGGGTTTCATTAAGTGCAAGTATCACTTCTTAAATCAACTTAAATCTCCAATTATAAGAAGCTGTCATGGCTCTTTCAAAATTTTTGTCACTTTGAATGCAGCACATGATCCACCAATTTTGCCCATCCCAAGTCATGCACGGCAAGTTATTAATATTTAGGAATAAAAAAGGCCTTTCTTTTCACGAGTTACAAAATCAGATATTGAGCTAAGCAAACCAGTCATTAAATTTTAACTTCTTATAAAGTTCTAGGGTTTGAATGAAACTGAAGAGAGCATGTCTTTGTGGAAATCAAAATATTGACATAATAGCATGGTGACTTTCTGGTGAATGGATGTTTTGAAATCAATTTTTTCCTACCTAATTGAAATGACAGAGACTAATAAAAAAGTTTATTAGAAAATATATGCGACTTTTGTTAGTGGCTTTAGTGATGTTGAGCACTGTGGAAAAGCATTGTCAATTAGGTTTTTAAAAAAACAACTTTATAAATTGAATGGGCTCCGGATATGTGGGCAGGTAGTATTTAAATTGGAAGTCCCAAGTGCAGGAAGTGGATACTCAAAGATTTCTAGTTGTTTAATCGTTGCTACAGTCATATATTTTTAACAACTGGGAGTTTTAACCTGATCATAAAGTAATAAATCACTCCACTACCAGGCCATTTGGATCATTATTTTTAAGTCTTAGTGGCAGTGACCTGAAAACTGGCCTACCTGTAACAAAATTGTGACCGCCATTTACTTAATTGGGGGTGGAGCAATGATAATTACTTTCTAACTTGCTTTGATGAGGGTAATGATGGAGCTGCACTAAAGTCAAAAGAAATAAAATAAGCACCATCTCACTCACTTCATAATTTCCTCTCTGCAAAGATTTCTAAAACAGACAAAATCTGACCATGCCTGTTTTTTAAAAAAATCGCAAATATATATTTGTTCAGTAAAAGCTGTCTCCTTTGGACTATTGAAATTCGACCTTCATATTTAAAGATTGTTCCAGATTGAAAAATGGAGAGTGTCCACACAATGTAATTCTGGTTGAAGTTAAATATATCATACTTTGCAGTTACATTATTGACCAGTCCTGCCAACATTCTTGTGATAATATCATTTTGTAAAAGTGTTCACTAGTGAATCTAATTCTTAGATTGTTGGTGGAACATCTTTGTGATCAGTTCATATTTATCAGGTTAAAATGTTGATCTTAGTATAATTTTAAATGTAACCAATTACTATGAGCCTTCCTTCATTTAATTAAATTAATTCACATATAAGTTATTTTCTAAAAGCACTGGCTTTAACTTCTCTAGAAAATTCTAAAGCCTGCTAATTTAACTGGAACATTAACCCACTAATGAAATCCCGGTCCACTATTTCAGAAAGGAGTCAACAACATTACTTCAGTTATCTCATGAATTTTATGTTAGAAAATTTGCAACAAAGCAAGAAGACTTAAGCTTATGATTGCTATTTGCGCTGCTACTTCCATTAGGTATTTACCTGACTGATGCGCTGTCTTACCTAGTGACAAAAAAAACCAGATGTTTGGTGTGGATTATGTAGGCTATTTTCAATATTGAAAGAAATGGACCGCTTTAGTGTAGGAAGCTTTGCTGTCAACAGAAAACGAAATCTGGTGTGTGTATGCCAAACAACCAATCCAAACATACCTGTTACTCAGTCAATGGATTATATTAAAATTATTCCATCAGGCATTAATAAGAATAAGCATCTATATCTAAGGCCAGGACTGCATGGAAAGATAGGGAACTTAGATAAAATATTAAGTAAAAATAAGCATTCAATGCTTACACTGCAGACAGTAAAGGAGGATAGGAAAGCTATAAAAATGTGATAAAAACATTAAGAGTTTGAAAGAATAATGACACAAATATATTGGCAGCAAAGTCTGGTAATGTTCCATATTTTCAATGCAATGGGTGTTGTTTCATACACAGTGGTATCTGTATTATATGCAAACAATCCTGTGCAGCACATCCCAGTATTGTTGTGGTGAGGATGTTAGCAACATGTGCTAGATGTATGTGGAGTGGGTAGATTGTGATGCCAGCCTATGTGTAATACTGACTTCACCTGGTGGTGCCATTTTACACCTCAGCTCTGCAACAAATTCTGTGTCTTAACCGAACACAGTCAAACATGAATTCATCACCTTAAAGAAATATTTAAAGGATTGTCAATTGCATTCAAGTTGTTGAATTTTGTAGAAATCCTTGGCGTTTTTTTTAAATTGCTATTCAGAGTTTGTTAAGTCAACTGTAGCACATGTAGCTCATTTCTTCTAACTTCAAGGCTTAGACCACATGTTCCCAGTCATGGATGTTGTAATTTTCATTCACTTTGGCTTGACAGATTGACAGAGATAACTCAAAGCAAGAAAAGCTGTTTGAAAATGGAGGGACAGGAAAAGAAATACTCTCAATAGGAGGCCATAACTGTCCTGATATCTACAATTTACGGGGAGGAATTTTCCTTCTTCAAGTTATGATAGGTTAAGTGTGTGATAGGTCACCATTTTCATGAAGGAGATGCTGACTGAACTTTGCCATCTGTCACAGTTAAACCAACAGCCTTACAGTAGGGTGAACACAGTACTGCCGCCTGGCTGTGAATGTCAGGAACTTTCTCATTTTGGGATCCTTCCAAGTTGGAGTAGGTGCCATTTGTAACATTACCCAGTTTTGCCATCCACTGATGTTTAAGGGAGATGGCTGATACTATTTATATCAGGACAGAGGAGTGCACTCCATTCTCCCTACCTGAATGAAAGCACGTGAAGTGAGCATGTAGCTTTACCTAGATATCAAACTGCACTGTTGTGCCATTTATGCCAATTCCTAAATGAATAGTAGGTGCATAAGCATGCTCAATGCATGAAGCAGTTGAATGCCCAGTATTCTGACAGTAGCCATGACCCTTATTCAGTGACAGTTCACCATAGCATCAGTGTCAGGGTTGATCACTGAAATACATCATTCAGACTAGTTAATTTATAGCAGGGCTTGGGCTCCACATGAGTCCATTCCCATCCTATTTCCTCTAACCAACAGTGTTCTATTGTTATCCAACTCGTGATCAATTAATTTCCCTTGAAACGCATCCATTCTATTTACTCCTTGTGACATTATAGTCATTCTCTGTCTAAAGAAGTTTCTCCCTAAATTCATAATTGATACCTTCATCATTATTGCATATTTATAGCTCTGTCTCTTCCCCCCATGCCTCACTCACAAATATCTCATCAACGATTATCCCATCAAATCTGTCATAATGTTGAAACTCTCTATCCAGCCCATGCTTTCCTTTCCTTTTATGTTGATAGTGTGTCTATTGGTAGTACTTTTAACTGAGTCAGAAGCTCCCAAGTTCAAGGTCTACTCGAAGGCTTAAGCACAAAATACAATCCAGGTTGATAATCCAGTGAATTACTGAGGATATACTGTGTTGTCAGATGTTTAGCTTCTCAATGATTGTTAAACTGAGAGCCCAGCTGCCTATTTGTGTGGACATAAAAGCTCCCATGACCGTACTTCAATGAAGAGCAATGGAGTTCTTCCTGATGTGTTGACCAGTGTTTATCCACAGTGCCTTGGCCAATTATACCCCTAAACAACACCACGATAAATAGATTATCTAGTCATTATCACTTAGGAGTTTGCTGTGTACACATGGGCTGATAACTTTCCAATATTATGTAATTGTACTTCAGTTGTATCCCATTGATTTTAAAGTGCTTTGAGATGTCCAGTGGTCATAAAAAGTGCTAAATAAGTGCAGGTCCTTCTTCAGTTTTAGAGAAAAGAGCTCTAGCCTGTTCAATCATTGATATGTCCTCTCAGTTCTAGTATCATTATCTGGTTTTGTTACACTTTCTCTGTGCTTTTGTTCTTGCTAAGTTTTCCTCCCTTGACATAATGGTTTGCACGTTGATGGTCTACTCTTTCTTAAACGTTACCTTTTTGTGACTTAGGAGCCCTACTCTAGCATAGGGCAAAAATTGCCACATTTATTGCAGATGAAGACAATGGCTTCATTGAGAAGTGCCACTATACTCTTTCAATCATATGAAGACCAGAACTACAAAGTATATTCTAAAAGTAGTTTATTCAAAGTTCTATGCTGAAAATGTGTTGCTGGAAAAGCGCAGCAGGTCAGGTAGCATCCAAGGAACAGGAGAATCGATGTTTCGGGCATAAGCCCTTCTTCAGGAATTCCTGAAGAAGGGCTTATGCCCGAAACATCGCTTCTCCTGTTCCTTGGATGCTGCCTGACCTGCTGCGCTTTTCCAGCAACACATTTTCAGCTCTGATCTCCAGCATCTGCAGTCCTCACTTTCTGCTATTCAAAGTTCTATGGCAGTTTTACGTAACAATTGGAGAGAATTACACTGATACAAAATGTGGACTTTGTTTCAGATTTCATGAAGAAAGTGAACAGCAAGATTGTGGTATCTTGAGAAGGATGCAGGACAATGAAAGAAGGTTATTCAAGGAAAGTTGATATGAAGGAGAGCACTCATACACTTTCAGATGTAAAACATCTGCATTCATGAGTCCTGGGAAATGCTGGGAAAGAAGTAGCAAAAGTGTTAACTATAATTTCAAACAATGGTGTGAATGAGAAAATTGTGATATTTGTGATTAATATTGCCATGGAGAGCCAGTAATTCAACTAAGAATCCAGAAGCCAGAGAGTCTTTCTTATGGATTTATAACTATTAATTGCCTGTAACTAAAAGACAAGTCAAGATCTTGTATTTATAAAGTGCCTTCCATGACTTCAGGCTGGCCAAAAGTGCTTTACAACCAAGTATTAGACCACCGAAATGTAATCATAGTTGATAATGTAGAAATGTAGCTGGCAATTGAAGGAACAATGTGGAACTTTGCTAATAATATTTAATTTGCTAAATAGTTGTAACAAGCTGCAGTAGGACATAGGCTAGCGAAATGGACAAGTAAGTGACAGATGCCATTGAATGTAGGAAATATCATAAATTACAATTTAAATGAAGTCAAGTCACGAGTGTGGAGTGTTGGGAGATTAACAGTTTTTGAAATGTGAGTTTGGCAGAGGATGCTCAGAATTAACTGTATGGACAGAAGGATAAATGTGTGGGTCAGGTCAAAACTAAAAGTTCAGGACTCAAAAGGGCTGCTGGATACATTGAGAAAAATGTAGCAAAATACTTCAGAAAGAAAGACCTGACAGCCTTGTTCCCTTAACTACTGAAAGAAAACTTGAGGGGAAAACAGAAATGAAGAAGAAAAATCAGATGAGTGGCTAACATTGAGAAATAGACAGAGGAAGGCTTGAAGAAAGCGAAGAAGAAGCAAGGTTATGCCAATGGTCCCACTAAGGCTAGAGGAGAAATGAACAAGAGGATCATTGCATTTGCTAATGCAAATGTCATTAGGAATGGCGGCAAAACAGGTAAGAAACTTGAAGAAGGCAACAGAATCCTGGATTTTATAGCTTAAGGGTCAAACAAAAAAGACAAAGCGTTAATTCTGTATAACATCTCCAGCTGCAGTTCGAATCTTGTGTACAGTTTCTGGAGCCCTATTATTGAAAGATTTTAAGGATAGAGAAAAGCTATAGGTTCAAGTTCTGAAGGGAACCATTAGAAGTCGAAGCTTTTCTTGCTTGAATTGTGATGTTAAGAAGTGACCTGTTATTGATCTTCAAGATCATAAAGCTTTATGATAGGATAAATATTGACAGAATATATCCACTGGAAGTAAGATTGTAGCAAGACACACACATTTAAGAGAATTAGAGCCAAATGGGAGGTTAGAACACCATCATTGTACAGACGATGATATGTGGAATTCTCAGCTGTAAATCCTATGAAAAGATTTTGAAAAATCAATAAATACTTTTTCAACCAATTAACCAATAACCTTCAAAAAGTGAAAAATTAATGTCTTTGGAATGCAAGGAAGAGGGATAAGTAGATGCCTCATGAAAAGCTCTGGTCCAGATTTCATGGATAAAGTAACCTAATTCTGAGCTGTCAATCTAAGATAGCTGGAAGAACGTTTTAAAAATTTGTTCTTGGATGTGAGCATGGCTGGCAAGACCCTAACTGCCCTTGAGAAGCTGATAGAGAGCATTAAGTTATTGCATTCCATGGAAGGTTGATGCTTCAACCTTGCTGTTGCAGAAGATTGTGCTCCAACAGTTGTGAATGAAAGGTAACATAATTCCAAGTCCAGGGTGTGATTTGGAGAGGGTAAGGTAACATTCAAACATCTCATTATATGCTTGTATTAGTAGGTCGTGAAGGTCATGAGTTTAGAAGGTGCTGTTCAGGAAGTTTGATGAATTTCTGCAGTACATTTTATGAATCGGTGTTCATTGCTTTTACTGTGTCCCACAGTCTTGGATTTGGTCATGATCAAGTGGCTGCTTTATCTCAGATGGTGTTGGCATGAATGTGGAAGTGGTTGAAGTCAGGCGGTCAGAATCATTGAGAAGAACAAGAGTAGTGAGACAGATCCAGCTGGACTGCTGATTGTCCAGCGGTCTATTATGGCAAGATTTCTATACCCTATAAATGACAAGACCTGGAGGGTACTGAGGATCAGAGGGACCTTGGTGCGCATATTGGCATGCAATAGAAGACAAGGAGGATTATGCGGGAACTGTAGAAAATGCTGTTTAGGCCACAATTGGAGTATTGTGTATTGTTCTGGCTACACGTTATAGGAACGATATAATTGCACCAGAGAGGGTACAGTGGAGACTTAGCAGAATGCAGCCTGAGCCAGAGAGTCTGAGCTATAAAGAAGGACTGGATAGACTGGGTTGGTTCCTTTGGAGTAGCAAACATTAAGAGAGGACTTGATAATTATGTGTTAGATTATGGGGGGCATAGATAGGGTTGATGGGAGTGCACTTTTTCCATTAGTAGATGTTATGGTCCAGATGAAAACTGCTTTTAAGTAGAATTTGAGTGCACACTTTTTTGTGAGAACTTTAGCCACACTCCATAAAACTCACTTCCATTGATAACTAGTATGCCATGTTTATATAACCAATTCAAATATAATTAACTCTCAATTACATATCCATCACTTGTGCACTTATTCCATTAGGTTTCAGGCATTCCTTTAGAGCATATTAGATAATAACAGTAAAGGGGTCAATAACTATCGCACATAGATTTAAAGGAAGAGATAGAAAGCTAAGAGGAGAGGTGAGGAGAGGTTTTTTTCACCCAGAGGATGGTTGAAGTCTTGCACTCAATGCCTGAAAGGATGATTGAGTCAGAAACTCTTGAAACGTTTAAACAGTATTTCAGATATTCATTTGCATTGCCATGATCGCAAGGGTTATGGGCCAAGTACGGGCAAATGGGATTAGTGTAATCAGATCCTTGTTGACTGGCATGGGCATGATGGAATGACTGGCCTCTTCTTGGGCTATAAATATTTCTGAGTCTATGAGACAATTTTGGGTATTGCTGGAACTGCATATTCCATCATACTTCTGACTTGTACCTTTGAATAATGGAAAGGCTTTGGAGAGTTAGGATTTGTGTTACACCGCAGACTTCTCAATCTCTGACTTGTTCTTGTATTCGCAGTGTTTACATGACTGGTCCCATTAAATTTCTAATCATTGGTAAGCCCCAGAATGTTGATGATTGGAGATTCAGCAATAGAAATGCCATTAGGTGTCAAGCAGAGATGGCTGGATTCTCTATTGAAATTATCTTTGTCTGGCACTTTTGTGGCAAGAGTGTAACTTGTCAGTTATCAGCTCAAGAATGAATGATGTCCAGATATTGGAGCATGGGGTTCTTCAGCGTTTAATGCCATTTAATATTATGCAATCTTTGGTGAACTTCCCCACTTTTGACTATACTTTGGAAGTAAAGTTATTGGTGAAGCAGCTAAAGATGATTGGGTTGAGATCTCATCCTGAAGAAATTCTGGAACCATTTCCTGGGATTCAGGTGGTTGGATTTAAACAATCTCAATCATTTTCTTTTATGCCATCCTGATTCTAATAATTAGAAAGATTTCCACCTGGTTCTCATTGACTTCAGTTCTACTGGAATTCCTTGATGCACACTTGGCCAAATGATACCTTGATCTTACCTCTCCTGTGGAATTTAGTTCATTTGTCTATGTTTGGACAAGTGTTGGAATGAGTTCTGTAGCTAAGTTACCCTAGCCAAATTCAAACTGAGCATTGGTGTCTCATTTATCAGCGGGAAGTTCCTTTGCTTATGTTTTACTGATATCATGAGAATTTAAGGGAATCAAAGTCAGTACTGAGACTTCTTAGGGCCTCTTCCTTCCAACTGTATACCACTGTGCTGGGGCTCCTCAAATTGGTCAGTCCTACCAGGGATAGGACATGCCCAGACATTGTGTTGAAGGAGCCTGGGACAATGGCTGCTAGGTGTGATTCCATGATTGTGACTATTATTTGACTCATTTGTGGAACAGGTCTCCCAGTTTTTACACAATTGCTCAGATATTGGTGAGCTTTGCAATGTTAGCTGAGCAGAATGCATCTTTGTTATCTTTGGTACCTAGCCCTGTCTAGTTTGATGTATATTTGACTTTTCTGTGGTAATATGATACACCTGAGTGGCTGGCTCAGCCAATTTCCAGATTGTTTAAGAGTCTACCACATTGTTGTGGCTATGAAGGCCAGACCTGATAGGGACAGAAGATTTCCTTTCCTGTAATACATGTCAGAATGATCTTCCAACAATCAAGTAGTTGCTTCATCAGTATTAATGAGATCAATATCTTGTTTGAAATTAATTACCTAAACATAAACTTATCCCCCTCAAGAAATAAAAGAGAAAAACTACAGGGTTGAGATTTGATTCTCCAGAACATTCACGAGGCTTCTGTATTGCTCAAACTACTCAAGTCAGCAGTTAATGCCTGCTGACTGATTTTAAGTATTATCATTGTACTACCCATCCTGTTTAAAATTCAGGCTTAAGTAGTTTGCTTACCAAGTTATAGCAGAAAACCTAGGGTCTGAAGATGGGTCATTCAATGATTCCTGCAAGTACACCAGGATTGGATCAATTTGGGAACTCTTCGCAAGCAGCTCCATTGGATTTTCCCACGTTCCCTTCCTAGTCTGCTGATGCAGGAAAGCTGGGATATCTGACCAGAGATTCTGGAATCAATGAGATAGTGGCCAGTGCCCTCCACCAAACTCCTCAAAGCATTAAGATTGTCCATGCTACCCTTGTATAAACCATAAATCTCATTTTTATAGAAAGAAGATAAAGAACTTGCACAGATTTAGCATGATTCAGAAGATCCTGTTGTGCTTTGCAACTAATTAAGTTTCAATGCACTTCTTTTGGCATGGAATTGTTTTAATGTAGGAAACATGGCCAGTTAACACAGACTACTTGTTATATATTTGTATTGTAATAAATAAATAATGTATTATTTACATATTTATTTTATTCTTTTAAAAGGCTGCTCCCAGATCCTCAGAAATTAATTTTGGGATCAGTCAGGTGCTCCCAAAAGAGCGCAAAGACCATTAATGATTGGGCAATTATGCTTGGCCTCACTCGGCAGTAGTTCATGTGACAATTCCTGACAACACCTGGTAGAGGGAGCCCATGAGCCCATCTCCACTCCCCATTCCAATGGCTGTGAAACTGATGGGCTACATCCTCAACATTTGGGACTCATGCTCTGTTCTGAATAAACTTAGATTTTTTTAAGGTCCTTCTCTATATTGATCACGGGTTAAGATTGTAGCAATTTGTAAGCATGTATAAGGTTTAACCTTTCATGTAATACCTTCTATTGTACTGAGTAAATAGCTATTTCACGCCATCTTTGTGATGTGGCATTAACCAGACTTCCCACCTGTCCTCTCAGGTGAAATCCCATTACACTAGATAAAGAAGAGCAGGGGAGCAGCAGAATCTATGCCCCACTTGAAGAGAAATAGATAGGCTGTTCATTGGCCTGGATTTTGCAATGGATTAAAGTCAACACTATCAATGTTCACTATCATTGCCTCACTGAATCTGACAACAACTTTGGGAACTTAAACATGGACAGAATAATACAGACATCCAGAAGTTACAATTGATGATTCTATTTGTCTTCGGGAAGATGGGCTGATGAGGTCCAACTCCAGAGTTACAATTGAAACAGTCAGTGAAGTGATGAAAACATCTACTTCTACACTGTTAGGCTCACTTTAAAAATATTGTGAAAGTCACACCTTGTTCAATGAGATGCAACTGGGTTTTTAATGGTTTAAGAAGTTTGTAAATACTTCTTAATATCCTCACAAGTCTGCAGCCCAAAAAATGTCAATCATCAAGACCCTTTAAAGATTTAATACCTGAAACTGTCAAACAGTTGAAACCACTTAAACTTGTGAAAATAAGCATTGTGGAATTGACAAATATCAGACAGCCAGAGCTGTCAATCAACCAGGGGCTTCGTGGAAGCAATGGTTTTCTGACTCAAATCCATGAAAATTATAGACAAGTAGGTCAGACCTAATTTTGTAACAGGGTCAGGTAGGTGGGAAGTACTGGGTGTGAGTTTGTAATCCAAAATACTTTGCAGAATTAAAAAACCCTCACAAAATCTGAAAAGCCTCAGAATGGAGTTGAGACCCCTAGAATCAGGCCCGACCGTTGTTTTTGAAGTGAACATGAGTTAATGCAACTCGACAACAATCTGAAGTGAGTTCCAATGAAGGATCCACTGGATTCGAAGTGTTTTCCCTGCTTTCTCTCCACAGATGATGCCAGATCTGCTGAGTTTCTCCATCAATATCTGCTTTTGTTTCAGATTTCCAACATCCACAGTTCTTTGTCATAATTCAACAGAAAATCTAGCCCAGTACTTCAGACTGACTTGATATTGCTCACCAGCTGGAAACCTGATCCCCCTTTACCTCGGACCAGAATTAATCAGCCACTGACATTTTTCAGAGATCACTAGGTCTTTGGCAGCAATATCCTTGAAGGTCAGTGGCAAGCACCCTGCTTCACTGCTGATTGAAAAATGTAGCCCAAGAAAACGTTCCTGTTTGTATGATCTTGCTGTGTGCAAATTGGTTGCTTATTTCCCAGATTAAAATAGTGGCTGTAATTCCAAAATTCTTTGTTAATTGATAATTGTTTGTAAAGTACAGTTGGATGTTCTAAGCCTTGAAAAGATGCTATGAAAATGAAAGTACAGTCTGGTCTTTTCATAAAAATTGATATGAAGCAGGCCACATTATACAAAAAGAAAAGAGACAGCAATTTCCATTTTAACTGAAAGTTACAATGTCTGTCATATTAATATCAGTAAATTACAATTATTTTTCTCATGAGAAAGATCTTCAAAATCATTTTTAAAATAACCTTCTATGATGTAGTTCACTGCAACTGTGTGATATTCTTTATTTCTTTAATAGTCATACAAATCCAGTGTTGGAAGAAATCACTTTATCTTGGATGAAAACTAATTAAGAAGCACTTATTCCAGCAGTGCCTTGTCTAGAGATGTAAATTCTATCAGCGCATAGTTCATAAATAACAAAGTACCGGTACTCATTTGTTTTTTATGGAACCATGCAAAAAATGTAATCTTGTTTTTGCATTGCATAAACAAAAGGCTGTGATCACAGAAAATGAGGCTTATGGCCTGTTTTATGAGGACATGAAATTAATTTGAAATATTTTCTCATTGACAGCAGAAAATGTTTGGTAAAACAAATCTGAAGGGAATATTTTTAAAGTTTTGATGCATATTTGTGATATTTATGCCAATATTATCTATTTCACCAAGTTTAAACCTTTTCATGGCACTTCTTAAAAATATCATGGCTTATATTTGCTGATCAGTTTACTAACTATATTCTTTCCCTGGAAAACTGGAACCATGAGTTCCACGAAAGAACACAGAAGTGTTATTGTGGGTGGACCTGAAGAATGAAATGATGGCTTTGACTGGAGACTTGAGCTCAGTTGCTCCAGTAAAATGAATTAAGGAATGTGCCAACTTAGTAAGGCCCTTGATATTTGCATAAATTTGAAATAACTGCTTTATTAATAAACTGTCTAGTTCTTTCTCAATCTCAAAGAAGTATGACATGAACTTTGAAGCTTTTTACTCGAAATCTGATGCTGACTTTGTAGAACCTGTGAATTTTATAAATAAATTTTTAGTTAGAAACAGTGAAATATACTATTGCTATACAGTACCATTTTTCATATGGAAAGCATTTTCCTTTTGAATCACTTCTATCAGATAAATTAAAGTTATGGTTTTCCAAAAGGTCCTGCATGATGGGAGTTTATTGGAATAATCAGTAATACTTGCTTAATAGAGCACGTTTCATTGAGCACTGGACCAGAATCTACACTTTAAGCACCTTAACTATAAACACTTTGTGTTGCATTAAAATATAGTGTCTATTCCATAAATTAAGTTGAAATTCTCCACCAAATTGGAATTGCAGTCCTCAGAGTGAAAACACTAGATTCACTAAGGAATCTAATGTGAGGAGCAATTGAGCAGTTAAGGTCTATACTTACTAAAGTTTCGAAGGATGTGAGGAGATGTCATTGAGGTATACAAGATGCAAAATGGGATTGACAAAGTAGATGTAGAGCAGATGTTTCCTATTGTGGGGTAATCTAGAATGACTGGTCTAGATTAGTTTTTGGCTAAGGGGAACCAGATTTAAAACAGATGAGGAAAAATTACTTCTCTCAAAGGATTGTGAATTTGTGGAAGTTACTACCTGAAAGAGTGGTGAATGCCAGGGCACTGAATAAATTTAAGGAGAAAATAGATGTATTTTTAATTAGTAATAAATTGAAGGATTATGGGGAGTGGGCAGGAAAGTGTAATTGAGGCTGAGATGAGATCAGCCATAATGATATTGAATGGCGAAGCAAGCTTGAGGGGCTGTTTTGCATACTTCTATTCCCAAATGTTGTATTTGTACGTAAAGAACACATCCATGTTTTTACAACATTTAAAGCTAAAGTATTCCATCATACTTCTGTATCTTATTTTGTCCACAATAAGGTGAATAGCAAGGTCTTTTCCCCAGGATGGCAGAGTTCAAAAGTCGGGGGCAAATTTTTAATGTGAGAGGAAAACGTTTTAGAAAGGACATGAGGGGCAATGGTTTTACACAGAGAGTGGTTCGTGTGTAGAATGAACTGCCAGAGGAAGTGGTGGATACAGGTACAGTTACAACATTTAAAAGACATGTGGATAAGTACATGGACAGGAAAGGTTTGGAGAGATATGGGCCAAATACAGGCAAGTGAGACTAGTTTAGTTTGGGAATATGGTCAATGTAGACTAGTTGGAGTGAAGGGCCTGTTTCCATGCTGTATAACTCTATAACAGCAAGAGCCATTCATTCAAAATAAATTGATGATGCAAACTATTATGAAAATATTCAAGTTTTTTTAGAGGAGATCAATTTCAAGGATATATAGTTTGTCAGATGGGAACACACTAGTCTGCAGTCTCTGTTTCTGGGTTACCAAAAAATGATGAAGCCAGGTCTCAGGGACAGAAAATAAGTTCAGTGACCTGCATGAATTAAACAAAACAAATTCTAAGGCCGAATATGGACATTAATTTTGTGGCACTTCTTACCGTCCTCTCAAAGTTGAACTATAGTCACAAAATAATTGCTAGCACAGTGTAAAATGTTCCTGCTCTTTCCACACTGAAAATAAAATATCTTAAATGTAGCTAAAAGTAGCAAGAAAGTTTGGATTAAAAATTGATAGTACTCAATCACTGAAGCATTACAACTTCAAAGCAAAACAGTCTGATCTGTGTGACTCAAAGTTATCCCAAAATTGATAGAAGATTGTGTTCTATGAGCTTCCAATGAATATATGATACAACAGTTAAGTCTAAGAGCAGACTCTGGTTGTTAATTAAGTTCAACGATCTTCACTATTAACTGTTCCAGAGCTGAATTTTATAGCTTATAATATGTAAATCATTTTTTCAGGTGTGGCATAAAGTTGTAAAAAAGAATTACTTTTCTTAATAAAAAGACAATGTTGCTACTTAGTACAACATAGACTTCAATTTGTCAAACATGAATCTTTGTTTTTGGTCATAAAGCAGTAAAGGTTGCTGCAGTTCTTGAAGAGTTAACGCAGGCACTAATTTATTCAGGCTAATTTGGTAAGAATAAAGTAGAATAAATAAGAATGACTTCTCTTTTTAACATTAGATAAAAGCAGCTATTAATTTTATCTGATGGCTGCTAATGCACCAGTGTGGATCTTATTAATAAGAGCATTGTAATTAGTAGTTCATATAGGACACTTAATCAGATTTGGAAATCGAACTACTTGTATAATCTTGCAAGCTATTTAATGAGTTTTCTCTATTGGTCTAATCAAAGTGGAGGTTGACAAAATTTTCTGTTAACATCTGATGGCAGTGCTTTCACGTTTAGACTAACAGCCAGCATTAACTAACTTTTGCGGTATCTTCATAATTGAACTTTTATATCCAGCAGTCAAAGTGGCAGAATAAACTTTTCTTTCCGTAAAGTTGATGTTTACCGTTCCAGGTGATAGTTCTGGCCATTGATGGATGGTATATTTCAAGGCACGTTGAACATCACATACTCTCAGTCATTTACAAAATCATTCACACAAGTATAACCAGCTATAGGACTATATTCTCTATGTTGTTTATTACATTGATTCTCAAGAACATCTTAAAATGGAGTGTCACCTCTATTGTTTAAAATACATGAGGGAACCTCCCTTATTGGGTAATAAAAGCTGGTGTAAAATAATCATCAGTAAAATTTTGTATTTGTCAGCATTGTGCAGCAAGTCACTAAATGTAAGAATGAAGAAAAATACCAGAAATACGTAAATGTTGTCATTACTAGCAGCAAAGATGTTTTGTGGCAGAAGAAGGAGCTTGCTACCAGTGTTGGATGGCTCGTGCCCTGTTCTCATTAAATACTGAGAAAATTGAAGTCATTTTCTTTGGCCATTGAATTATTCTTGAACATAAAAGAATAAACTGAGAATATTCTGTAGTGTATTGCTCTGATCTAATGGCATGTTTGGTTGTATACACGGTTGTCTGTGAAGTCTTGCAGACACATGTTGCACAGGAAGTGCTAAGTGCAATCTTGAGATGTTTTCTTCAATCACTCTTTCAAAAGAACAAATAGGTTTTACCCTCAACTCAATGAGAGTGATTTATTTGCAGAAAGAAAAAGTGCAGGTGAGCAGCTTGTTCTTGGAATGCTTTCCTCAAACTCTTGCCCTCATTTAACCTTCCGTCCTTCTCATATGTGGCAGAGTTGGAAATAAGGTTTGAATTTGTGGACCAGCTTGTAATTAATCATTAGCTGTTCTTACTAGCTGACTTGCTATGACTACCTTCTGTTTTTCTGTGTCAGTTTTTACTCATGAAGGGAGTGAATTTTTGAATACTTCTGGGCTTACTTCTTAAATGCCTCATACGTAGTCTCTAACTTTAGTGCCTACATTCAAAATTATTTTGCTTTCCATTCTCAAATTTTATAAAATCTGCTCAGAGTACTTACAAATATTTCAAAATTTCTGCCTGTAAGACTCAGGGACCAACTCTTGTGCACCAAGCATAGCTTTTTATTGCTACCTTAATCTGTAAGAGCCTTCTCAGAACATATAAGGCATAAACCTCAGGAGCTCTTCCCATCTGCCTGCTTTGTAAGAGCCAGGTCCAGTTTTCTTTCAGTCACCTCATCTGCTTAGCTATCTTTTCAAGGAAATTAATTATTTCTGAGCATCCCTTTCATGAAAGTTTTGAGGGGCTTGCACAAGTTTAAAAATACCCTATTGTTCTTTTAATCAGAGTCAGATCTTTCTTCATCAAAATGTTACCTTAAATCAGAGGATTTTTATTTAGTTTAAGCTGGTGTTTGCTCTCTCTCTCATTTTCTCTTCGCTGAAATGCTCTTTCCCTTTATTTTTCTTCTCTTTGAAGTGCTCTTTCTCCACCTTCAAGTTTAAGTTTTCAAATTTCCATTTTATTTACAATTGAACACTCCCAACTCAATTGAGTACATGATTTGCATTGCTATTCTTCTAACTTTTAAGACAGTGCAATTACTTCAATTACATTTGATTTTCTATCCCCTATTTAAAGCTTGAACTGAAACTTCTCCCTGACTAACTTCTGTTATCCTTGCAAATTGTTCAGGGTTGAATCTTCCACCTCAGAAAGGACTTCAAAGTTTGTGAAAGGACTTGACAACTGCCAAAGCTATGTTAATTTAATAATGCACAAGAAACCTGGTGTATTTCTTATTATCCTTTTCTAATTATTAGTTCTGCACTTATTGGATATCCTACGTGAGCCCTACTCTTACTTTACCGCAGAGGCTGGAGGTGTGCACTGTCACTCTAGTGCCACTGCTGCATGTGATCACTATATTGTTATCCTTTGTAGAAATTTGATGCAACTGAGTAGCTTATAGGGCCTATTGAGATATCAATTAACAGTCAGCCATATTAGTACAGGGCTGGAGTAACACACCATCAAAGAATACTTACTTTCCTATAAGATATTAGTTTTACACGAATTCAGCAGTAAGCCATATTTGTATTTCGAAAGATACTATCAAGACCTCTGACCTATCAAAGCAATGAAGGTGCCTTTTTTAGGTATCATACTGAGATTAAGTTCCAAATAGGACAGGCAGTGAACATGAGAAACCTTACAGGTAGAGATATAAGTGATCAAGTTGTACAGCATGGAAACAGACACTTTGATTCAACTTGTCTGCACCAACCTGATATCCTTAAACTAATCTAGTCCCATTTGCCAGCATTTCGCCCATATCCCTCTAAACCCTTCCTATTCATTTACGCATCCAGATGCCTTTTAAATGTTGTAATTGTACCAGCCTCCACCACTTCCTCTGACAGCTCATTCCATACAAATATTACTCTGCGTGGAAAATGTTGCCCCTCAGATCCTTTTTAAAACTTTCTCTCTAACCTTAAACCTATGCCCTCTCATCTGGGACTTCCCCACCCTAGGAAAAAGACCTTGGCTATTCGCCCTATTCGTGCTCCTTATGATTTTATAAACCTCTATAAGGTCACCCCTCAGCCTGTGATGCTGCATGGAAAACAGCCCCAGCCTATTCAGCCTTTCCCTATTGCTCAAACCCTCCAATCCTGGCAAAATCCTTGTAAACCTTTTCTGAACCCTTTAAAGTTTCACAACATCTTTCCTATAGCAGTGTGTTGTGTTGGCAGAGCAATGTCTGAAACAAACTCTGGGCCTTTAATATTGCAATGGGTCCACTGGAGACTGGCAGAATGAAACTGGTTTACTTTGAAGCAGCTAGCTGGGGAGATTAGAGACCAGTGTCAGGGAAGGGAAGCAGCTACCTAGCAGCTACCTATGTTATTAAAACATGTGGTTGCGGGGTGCACACTGACTTCTTCTATGTCAACTTTGTGGTCAATTTATTTCAAAGACATATCTCTTTGGTCACACGTGGTCCTACGGCGATGTTTTACTTTTTCACTGAAATGTGTGAGACTTGGACCAGATAAAGATCCAACCTTAGTAATTTAAGGTATTACAAGAAATTTAACAAATAACTTCAGTTTGTTCAGTAAAATTAAACAATAAATTACAAAATTATTTTCAATTGCATAATGTACAAAAATGTACAACTACCAAAAGCTTCTTTAAAAAGTGGATACTTCATTCTTGCTACACATTTAGATAAGTTGAAGCATAGCCTGTAGTTTCATATGATCCAATTAATATACCTTGCCCTCCCAATCAGCCAGGAGAGACTCCCAAATGAAAGACAAACTCTCAGACAATCTATAAGTCATTAGGAATGTCCAATTAGCTGTTTCAAAAACTGAATTATTGTATGAAACAAGGGTCATTTTGTAACATATTGAAAATATATTTACTGGGCCAGTCATTCCTTCATGAATAAGTAACAAACAGGCATTTTTTCATTGCCATGTAACAAAATCATAATTGGATTCTTAATATGACTTTCTGGTTTTCCAACAAGAGCCAAACAGAGAATATTTTTCCCTCAAGTCGGTTTACTTTAAAGAAATTCAGAACCACAAAAGAACAAGCAGTACACCTGAATTCTTTTGAAATATCAGAATCTTATCTGGCAGGTATCGTCTTCTGATGCCTCAAAAGAATCCATTAATAATTATCCACAATGAATACCATCTGAGAATCACATAGAAATAATCCAAAGCAATCACTCTACTACAAATTCAGAGAAATATCCTGCAGAATTGGATGCTGGAAGTCTTTGTGCAAATAGTGACCTCATCCCATGGATGGAAAGTGAGGGGCCAGTCTCTGTCTGCAGAACCAGAAAGCCATGTTTCCTATTTTATCAGGCTTTGAATCCGAGTCTCAAAGTATGGCTATGCCCCAACTGAATTGGCTAGCAACTCTCCAGTCCCAGCAGCACCATCAGGTGAGGTGGCTGCTGCTGGGATTGCAGCAACTCCCCCACAAGGAGCAGCAAGGAGGCTGGATTCAATGATGGGTTTGCAGGCCCAACCAAAAAAGGGAGGGTGCAGCACTCTGACTGAAAGGCTGAGGTTGATGGGAATTGTCTGGAGAGTGACGAACATTCTGGTCAGAATTTTCTCCCTCCACCCAGCCAGTCAACACGTTCACACTTTTGTGGAGTAAGAAAGGCATAGAGTTCTCAGCATAAGGAACAATAGATTATCAGGGATAGAATTCAGCTATTCTCCAAGGAGAACGAACAATTTTCCTCAGCACATGCCAGATCTTTAGTTATTTTGCAAAACTCTCCAAATCTAAAGAAATGATCAGTATACCAAAGCATTTTAAAATATTCACAGAGCAAACATGTGATATTGTTCTTTTGCTTTCTATGTTATTTTGATAAGTTCTTATTACATTTGATCTTACATTCAGATGCATTAATGAAACTGTGACTGAAATGGAAAGGATACCACTTTTTTGATCCCAGTGGAGTAACAGAGAACAACAGAATGGTATAAGTGTATTGGGAATCTATGAACATGGGAGCCACTTTGCTGTTGTAGTTGAATCAGGTGTCAGCAGCTAAAGACTCCAAAGGTCAAAAGGAATAAGGTGGGAATTGGACCAACATTTCTCATGACCCTTTTTGAAGCAGTGTGAAAATAATATAGTCTCTCTAATTATTAGATAAAATTGCCTCTGAAATCCAGTTCTTTAGACATCTGAAAGAAATAAGGTCATTCATCTCTGTCAGAAGCACTGTTGGCATTGAGGAGGTTTGCACTGGATGAGTATCAATATACTGTGCAGAAACTGTTCAAAAAGCATCTCAAATCATCAACATCATAATTACCAAACCTAATGCTAATCTATTCAAGATTTACCAAGATCAATCAAGCCAGTTCATCAGAGTCAAATACAAAAAGTGAGATGTTAACTCATCCAACATGCCTGCATTTGTAGTGTTAAATGCATAAACAAAATCAAAACTCTTGTTTTTTAATGTAAATAGGTCTTTGTTACATGACATACAATTGCCACCTTTTTCGGGATTATAGGATAAAGGGCTTTAAGCATTGATTTAAAAAAAATGTCAACCATCCTCTAGTCTCTCAAGCTCCGTAGTTGTTCTCACTACGGAGAATGGCTTCAGTGTCTCAATCTTTCCAATCCTCTCATCCACTCGAATGTGCCTCTCTGAACATGCTGAATTCTGCTCTCTTAGTTCCAACCTTAACATTATCATCAAAAACACTGACAAGGGTGGTGTTATTGTTTTCTGACACACTGATCTCTATCAAGCAGAGGCTGAACAAAACTGTCAAATATTTTTTCTATGCCTACCACCCCAAGCATAAGAAGAAAGTGAGGACTGCAGATACTGGTGATCAGAGACGAGTGTGGTGCTCAAAATGCAAGCCGGTCAGACACCATCTGAGGAGCAGGAGAATCGACGATTCGGGCATACGCCCTTCATCAGGAATGATGCTTGTGGGCCAAGGGGGCTGAGAGATAAATGGGAGGGGGATGGGGCTGGGGGAAAGGTAGATAAAGGTGGGGGTGAAGATGATAGGTTGGAGAGGAGGGTGCAGCGAATAGGTGGGAAGGAAGATGGACAGGTCAAGAGGGCGATGCCGAGTTGGAAGGTTAGATCTGGGATAAGGTGGCGGGGGGGAGGGAGAGGAAATGAGGAAACTGGTGAAATCCACATTGATCCTATGTGCTTGGAGGGTCCCAAAGTGGGAGATAAGGCATTCTTCCTCCAGGCAGCAGGTGGTAAGGGTTTGGCAATGGAGGAGGCCTAGGACCTGCATGTCTTGGGGGAATGGGAGGGGAAGTTAAAGTGTTCAGCCACGGGGCGGTGGGGTTGATTTGTGGGACTGTCCTGGAGATGTTCTCTCAGGTGTTCCGCAAGTGTTCCTGGTCTCCCCAGTGTAGAGGAGACTGCATTAGGATCAACGGATACAGTAAATGCCTTGTGTGGAAATACAGGTAAATCTCTGACAGATGTGGAAAGCCTTGGACAGAAGAGAGAGGGGAGGTGTGGACGCAGATTTTGCAATTCTTGCGTTGACAGGGGAAGGTGCCAGGAAGGGAGGGTGGTTTGGTGCAGGGCATGGGCCTGACAAGAGAGTCATGGAGGGAATGGTCTTTACGGAACGCAGATAGGGGTGGGGAGGGAAATATATCTCTGGTGATAGGGTCTGTTTGTAGGTGAAGGAAATGACGGAGGATGATGCGATGTATACAGAGGTTGGTGAACTGGAAGGTGAGGACCAGGGGGTTCTATCCTTGTTGTGGTTGGAGGGGTGGGTTTCAAGGGCGGAGGTGCAGGAAGTGGATGAGATGCGCCTGGAGGCCATCATCAGCCATATTGATGTCCAAACATTTTCACATGATTAAACTGCATCCTATATTGCCAGGAACCATTGAATAGTTCTTTTCCTCATCTTTCATTTCATTGGTTTCCACATTCAATGGATCATTTTCTGCCATTTCCACTATTCCAACAGAGTGCATATTCCATTGTCCCTGCTTGCAGTATTCCCAAGAGTCCAATCCGTCTCAGAAAGCCATCTCTGTCACCTCCAATACACCTTCCCTTTCCTACAGCACCTTTGTGTGCAAGTGCAGGAAATGCAGCATCTGTTCTTTCACCTCTTCGCTTCTTACCATCCAAGGGCCAAAGCACTCCAAATGAAACAGCAATTGGCTAGTATTTCTTTCAATTTAGTATACTGTATTCATTGTGTACAATAACGTGGCTTTCTCCACATTGGTGAGACTAAATATAGACTGTGAAACAACTCCATTCAGTCACAAGTATGACCCTGAGTTTCCTACTGCCATTTTAATTCTCTGCCTTTTTCTCATTCTGACCTTTCCATCCATGGCCTACAATACTGTTCCACTGTAGTTCAAAATCAAGGAGCAGCACCTGATTTTTTATCTCAGCGTTCTACAGTCTTCTGAACTCAATTTGCAGTTCAATAATTCGCGATGATAGCCTCTGCCTCCATTTTATTATGTGATTTTTTGCTGGTTTGGTTCTTTCGTTATCCACTTGTGTTGCAATCCGATGGCTGCTCTGTATCCACTCACACCTCATTTGGACATAACCTTTGTTTCTTTTAATATATGCATTAACAAAACATCTGTTTTGACTTTTGCATCATGAACTCTTTTGTTCGTGAATCACTGCTGCCCTTTACTTTATCACAGACCTTCCTTTTTGTTCTTTTAGCCTCCTCTGCACCTCACCACCACAGTCCACTTTCTACTGGCTGAAAGCCTAATACAGAAGAACCTCGATTTGATTATCCAAATGTTGGATTATCTGGCAAGTTCGCAAGGTCCCCATGCTTGGCTAAACTATGTTATCCAGCATTATCCAGAATTCAATTAACCCAACGAAATACTCCCCACCATTGTCCTTCAGATAATCGAGTTTCTTCTGTGCATTACTATCCTCCTTCTGTTCTGCAGAAAGGCTGTTAACCTGAAATATTCACAACATGTCTCTCCACAGATGCTGCGTATATTTCCGGCAATTTTTTTTGTTATTGTTTGAATTATAAAATTAACATTTTAAAGAAAGGGGCGTACCTTATTCATTTAATTATAAACATAGTATAAAATTAAATAGGATGATTAGAGGAGGTACAGTAAACATCATTGATAAATTGAAAATGTTTTTGAAAACGCTTTGTCATCTTACATCATACTCATCACAACCTTCAGTCCAAACATTGAAGTTTGGCTTTGGTCTCACTCAAGTGAATCATGGTCTATCAAAACCTAAAGTATCATGCAAATGTTATTTCCATGAAAGATCAATTGAAACTTTTCTGTCTCCAAATGAGCAGTAGAGTCATAGATTCATAGAAATATTCAGCACAGAAACAGACCCTTCGGTCCAACTCGTCCATGCTGACCAGATATCCTAACTTAATCTAGTCCCATTTTCCAGCACTTGGCCCATATCCCTCCAACTCATCCTATTCATATACCCATCCAGATGCATTTTAAATGTTGCAATTGTACCAGCCTCCACCACTTCCTCTGGTAGCTCATTCCATACACACACCACCCTCTGTGAAACAATTGCCTCTTAGGTCCCTTTTATATCTTTCCCTTCTCACTCTAGACTTATGCCCTCTAGTTCTGGATGCCCCCATCCCAGGCAAAAGACCTTCTCTATTTATCCTATTCATGCCCCTCATAATTTTATAAACCTCTATAAGGTCGCCCCTCTGCCTCTGATGCACCAGGGAAAACAGTCCCAGACTATTCAGCCTTTCCCTCTCGCACAAATTCTCCAATCGTGGCAACTTCCTTGTAAATCTTTTCTGAACCCTTTCAAGTTTCACTACATCCTTCCGAAAGGAAGACCAGAATTTCACACACTATTCCAAAAGTGGCTTAACCAATTTCCTGTCCAGCTGCAACATGACCTCCCAACTCCTATATTCAATGCTCTGACCAATAAAGGAAAGCATACCAAACACCTTCTTCACTATTCTATCTACCTGCATTCCACTTTCAAGCCGTTTTGAATTCCAAGGTCTCTTTGTTCAGCAACACTCCCTAGGACGTTACCATTAAGTGCATAAGTCCTGTGAAGATTTGGTTTTCCAAAATGCAACATCTTGCATTTATCTAAAATTAACTCCATCTGCCACTCCTCAGCCCATTGGCCCATCTGATCAAGATCCTGTTGTACTCTGAGGTAACCTTCATCATTTTTCACTACGCCTCCAATTTTGGTATCATCTTCAAACTTACTATACCTCCTATGTTCACATCCAAATCATTAAATGATGAAAAGCAGTGGACCAGCACCGATCCTTGTGGCACTCCACTGGTCACAGGCCTCCAGTCTGAAAAACAACCCTCCACCACCACCGTCTGTCTTCTACCTTTGAGCTAGTTCTGTATCCAAATGGCTAGTTCATGAGATCTAACCTTGCTAACCAGTCTCCCATGGGGAACCTTGACGAATGCCTTACTGAAGTCCATATAAATCCCATCTACCGCTCTGCCCTCATCAATCCTCTTTGTTACTTCTTTAAAAAGCTCAATCAAGTTTTTGAGACATGATTTCCCATGCACAAAGCCATGTTGACTATCTCTAATCAGTCCTTGCCTTTCCAAATACATGTACATCCTGTCCCTCAGGATTCCCTCCAACAACTTGCCCACACCAGTGTCAAACTTACCGGTTTGTAGTTCCCTGGTTTTCCTTAACACCTTTCTTAAACAGTGGCACCACATTAGCCAACCTGCAGTTTTCCAGCACCTCAACTGTGACTATCCGTGATATAAATATCTCAGCAAGTCGTTCAGTAATCACTTCCCTTACTTCCCACAGAGTTCTAGGGTACACCTGATCACGTCCTGGGGACTTGTCCACTTTTATGCATTTTAAGACATCCAGCACCACTTCCTCTGTAATATGGACAGTTTCAAGATGTCACCATCTATTTCCATACATTCTATATCTTCCATATCCTTCTCCACAAAATACTGATGCAAAATACTCATTTAGTATCTCCTCCATTTCCTGCGGCTCCACACATAGGCTGCCTTGCTGATCTTTGAGGGGAAAGTGAAAATTGCAGATGCTGGAGATCAGAGTCAAGAGTGTGTGGTGCTGGAAAAGCACAGCAGGTCGGGCTCCTGCCGGAAACGTTGATTCTCCAGCTCCTCATATGCTGCATGACCCGCTGTGCTTTTCCAGCACCACACATACTCGACTCTGATCTTTGAGAGCCCTATTCTCTCCCCAGTTATCCTTTTGTCCGTTATATATTTGTGGAATCCCTTTGGATTCTCCTTAACTCTGTTTGCCAAAGCTATGTCATGTTCCCTTTTTGCCTTCCTGATTTCCCTCTTAAATATATTTCTACTGGCTTTATACTCTTCTGAGGATTCATTCGATCTCTCTTGTCTATACCTGACATATGCTTCCTTCTTTTTCTTGACCAAAACCTCAATTTCTCTCATCACCCAGCTTTCCCTACACCCACTAGCCTTTCCTTTTACCCTGACAGGAATTTACTGTCTCTGGACTCTCGTTATTTCATTTCTGAAGGATTCCCATTTTCCAGCCGTTCCTTTACCTGTGAACCTCTGCCCCAATCGGCTTTTGGAAGTTGTTGCCTAATACTACCAAAATTAGTCTCTCTCCAAATTAGAACTTCAACTTTTAGATTTGGTCTATCTTTTTCCATCACCATTTTAAAATGAATAGAATTATGATCGCTGGCCCAAAGTGCTCCCCCACTGACACCTCAGTCACCTGCCCTGCCTTATTTCCCAAGAGTAGGTCAAATTTTGCACTTTCTCTAGTAGGTACAGCCACATACTGAATCAGAAAATTTTCTTCTGCACACTTAACAAATCTGTCTCCATCTAAACCCTTAACACTATGGCAGTCTCAGTAGATGTTTGGAAAAGTTAAAATCCCCTATCATAACCACCGCATTATTCTTACAGATAACTGAAATTTCCAAATTTGGTTTTCAATGTCCCGCTGGCTATTAGGGGGTCTATAATACAATCCCAATAAGGTGATCATCCCTTTCTTATTTCTCATTCCACCCAAATAACTTTCCTGGATATATTACCGGAATATCCTCCTTAGTTACTGTAGTAATACTATCCCTCATCAAAAACGCTACTCCCCCTCCTCTCTTGCCCCCCCCCCTTCATTCCTTCTGGATACATTTGTATCCTGGAACATTAAGCTGCCATTCCTGTCCATCCCTGAGCCATGTTTCTGTAATTGTATGATATCCCATGTTCCCATGTTCCTAACCATGCCCTGAGTTCATCTGCCTTCCATGTTAGGCCTCTTGCATTGAAATAAATGCAGTTTAATTTATCAGTCCTACCTTGTTCTCTGCTTTGTTCTTGACTGTTTGACTCACTCCTTTTCCCAACTGTACCAGTCTCAGATTGATCTTGTTCCTCACCATTTCCCAAGGTCCCAAACCAACCCCGCACCCAATTTTACTAGTTTAAATCCTCTTGAGCAGTTCTAGCAAATCTTCCTGCCAGTACATTAGTCCCCTTCCAATTCAGGTACAATCCTTCTTTTATCGGCCACTTCTACCCCAGAAGAGATTTCAGTGATCTAAAAATGTGAACCCTTCTTCCTTGCATCAGTACCTCAGCCATGCATTCATCTGCTCTTTCCTCCTCTTCCTACCTTCACTAGCTCGTAGCACTGAGTGTAATCCAAATATTACTACCCTTGGGGACCTCCTTTTTACATTCCTGCCTCTCTTTCTATATTGTCCCTTCAGAATCTCATCTTTTTTCCTTCCTATGTTGTTGGCTCCAATGTGTACAATGACCTCCTGCTAGTCCCTCTCTCCTATGAGAACATTCTGCACCCTCTCTGAGACATCCTTGATCCTGGCACCAGGGAGGCAACACATCATTCTGATTTTTTGCTGCTGGCTGCAGAAACGTCCGTCTGCACCTCGGACTAGAGAGTCCCCTAACACGATTGATCGCTTGGAACCCGAGGTACACCTCATTACATTAGGGCTTGTCTCGATACCAGAAACTTGGCTGTTCATGCTATATTCACCTGAGAGTCCATCACCCCTGACATTTTCCAAAACAGCATACTTGTTTGAAATGGGGATAGCCACAGAAGAACTTTAGGTATGATTGACAATTTTTCTTGAGAAACAAAATGACCTTTTGTCGGTTTTTTGGTATGTTCCAAAGGGTCACTACCAGGAATTTAGATTGGCCTTGAAAATCAAAGTAAAACATTAATTTTTATTTTAAGCACTTCTTTACATGCAGTATCTTGCACAAATAGCCCAGTTGGCCTCAGTAAATTTTATTTTGTGGGTAGGTACTATTGGTCAAGCAGAATTATATAAGAACATAACTGTGGATCTTTAATTCAAGATCAACTGTGAAATGGACCAAACCAAACCCCATTCGGATATATCAAGGAAATAATCCAGACCATAACTTTTTCTTATTCAAATGCAAGTGTAAGGTGCTGCATTCCAAATGTAATTTAGTTGGTTACACTACTCTGCTTTAAGCAAAACACACTTTATTCTAACTCTACAGTTCAAACACAAACAAAGGAAAGAAGAATTGGTATAACTTTAACTCTTATGGAAAACTTAACAGAATAATTACCTATTTAACTACTAAACAGCTACTCTTCCTGTACTGATTGTATCGAGGTCAGCCAGGTGAATCTTATACACAATGAGTTCCCTGATTGGGGTGTTAACCTGGTCCAATCAGGGAGCCCTAGCCGACAGACGGTAGTGTAGGGGTTAAGTTAAAAAAAAAAGCAGGAGTGTCAGAGGTTCTGATGACTCTGAGAACTGGCCCCGAGGGAGCTGGACCATTGTTAAGTGCTATGCACGTGTAAATAAAGGGTGACTTGGTGATGGGGATACCAGCCTCTGTGGAGATATTTCAGTTCCAATATGGTGCTGAAGTACGTCTTTGCAAAAACAAATTTATTAAAATAGATTGTCTCAGATGCAATGTTTCTCCGGTCCAGGAGGAAAGATTATCAAGAGAAAATTCTGGCAGAGAGAGAGAGAGAACTCAAATGTTTTGCTGTAGCAGGGCGAGATGTATGGCAGCTTCAAATTCCACAAAAACTAGTGAAAGTTAAACTAAAAGCCTGGTTCTGTGGGTGCTCAACTCCACCCACTCATGCTGCTTCTATTATTCCAACGTTTTTTACAAAACCAAGACCTCACAAGCTGTTTACATTAATGAATTGGAACAGACTGCTCAACAACTCTGCCTCAATCTCTCTTCATAAAAGAAAGGACAGAATACGTTTCTTAAAGCCATAGTATTGTCACAGTTGTCAAATGGAAAAAATGAATAAGAGCTGTTCAGGAGACGTCACTGTTACATCATTGCAAGTGGTCTTTGAAAAAAAGGGTCACCTTACACCTAAAACCTCCCAATCCAGGAAGTGTTGAGTTCAAGCCACAGATGTGAACAACTTTGCAGACAAAAATCAAACGTTCGAGGAAACGTCTCAAAGTGCCAATGTATTTTAATATTTGTTACATGTTATACACAAATGCAGAACTTGGTGAAGATAAGCAAGTTCACAGATAAAATATCAAACAGGGATCTCCAAAATGCTAGCATATTCTTAAAATCAAAGACTCTTTACCCTGTGGAAGCAGGTTATTCAGCCCACTGAGTACACACCAACCCTCCGAAGACCATTCCACCAAGACCCACCCTTCTACATTGTCCCTCTAGCCTTGCATTTCCCATGGCTAATCCACCTAGCCTGCACATCCCTGGAGACGATGGGCAATTTAGCATTTTCAATCTACTTAACCCACACATCCTTGGACTGTGAAGGAAATCAGAGCTCAGAGGAAACACACACAGACATGGAGAGACTGCGCAAACTCCATACAGAGAGTGGAATCGAACCTGGTTCCCTAACGCTGTGAGGCAGTAGTGCTAACCACAGTCCACCATGTAACCACTGTGCCCTGCTTGCCCCTGAATCGGTAGTATATATTACTGAAGTGTATAAACGGTGAGATGAGCAAGTTTTTACTCAAAGTGCAATGGGACCTTGATCCAATGGGCCAAAGAGTGGCAAATGGGGTTTAACCTGGATAAATGTGAAGTGCTGCATTTTGGAAAGGCGAATGAGGGCAGGACTTATACACTTAATGGTAAGGTCCTGGGGAGTGTTGCTCAACAAAGAAATTTGGAGTGCAGGTTCATAATTTCTTGAAAGTGAAGTCACAGTTAAAGACAGGATAGTGAAGAAGGCTTTATTGGTCAGTGCACTGAGTTTAGGAGATGGGAGGCCATGTTGCAGCTGTACAAGGCATTGGTTGGGCCATTTTTGGAGTACTGTGTTTAATTCTGGTCCCCCTGCTATAGAAAAAATGTTGTGAAACTTGAAAAGGTTCAGAAAAGATTTACAAGGAAGTTGCCAAGGTTAAAGGGTTTGAGCTGTAGGGAGAGACAGAATAGAGTCGCAGAAATGTACAGCATGGAAACAGACCCTTCAGTCCAACCCGACCATGCCTACCAGATATCCCAACCAAAACTAGTACCACCTGCCAGCACCCGGCCCATATCCCTCCAAACCCTTCCTATTCATATACCTATCCAAATGCCTCTTAAACGTTGCAATTGTACCAGCCTCCACCACATCCTCTGGCAGCTCATTCCATACACTTACCACCCTCTGTGTGAAAACGTTGCCCCTTAGATCTCTTTTATATCTTTCCTCTCTCACCCTAAACCTATGCCCTCTAGTTCTGGACTCCCCAACCCCAAGGAAAAGACTTTGTCTATTTATCCTATCCATGCCCCTCATAATTTTGTAAACCTCTATAAGGTCACCCCTCAGCCTCAGACGCTCCAGGAAAAACAGCCCCAGCCTGTTCAGTCTCTCCCTGTAGCTCAGATCCTCCAACCCTGGCAACATCCTTGTAAATCTTTTCTGAACC